>NC_085139.1:256729621-256759199 GCF_024139115.2 Armigeres subalbatus | reverse complement strand
TATGTCTGTGTGTGTTATCCTCTACCACTCAGGCTGGGGCGTTTGTCAAGTATACTACGGATAATTTGATCATATATCATGCGGATCCATAATGTTGCCCTTTTGTTATGAAGACTATATACAAAAAAATCACTCCTGAAGCAAGAGAAGGAAGTGTAGGAGCGGATGTACTAGTTGTTTAACAGGTACAGCAAAACTTCACAAGGACGCCCTTATTCGTACTAACTACTTAGGGAATAGAAGGTCGAGAAGAGCCACCGTTGCCGAATAAAGCATGAACCGGATACTCCAACAATATCCGCAGCGCAGCAAACGGTACCTGTACGTATTTAGTGTTCAATTTTAAATTTTTATATTTATAAATCGATGAAAGAAAGGAAGAAGAATTGGGCGTGCTCGACAGTGAGTTCATCCACATCAAAGAGTTCCAGATTTGTTTGAGACGCATCAGGAAAAAAAAAAACGACACAACTTCAATGGCACTTCTTCTGCTGTGTGACCAATTTTGCAGCTGCGAAGGTTCTCGTGAGGTTCATAGCTGTTTCGGCAGCTATTGATGTAGATGGAAATAGCTCAATAATATCACATGTTGATAAGATAACAAAATTAGATATGGACATGGTTGATATAAGAGTTAAAAGATCAGACGACAATATCAATATTTTGCACTAAATATCGTGAGAAAATCAGGTTATGCTATTTATAGTGATCAATATCATGTGCCATTACTTCTTATCCATAGCATATTTTGATATTTAAATTATATTTCGTGCAACTTTTGATATTGTTTCCTGTTTTTATCTCTTGTATCAATCAAGTCTATTGCATATAACATATAGGCATCTTTGCCGTGGAATGTTCCTTCGATGATTTTGGAACAGCTGAACCTGGCGGTGAATCAAGCTTTCAACAACGCACATTAGACAGGCAGCATGCGCTTTGCTTTCTCTTTCTGCCCCTGGATATATGGGAGTGCCGTTCGTCGACTGTTGATACACAAAGAGCCTTCTTTAAAATTTGCAGTTTTTTCTATGATGTCTATCTGTTTTGTGCTATTGGCATAAATAAGGGGAGCTAGGGAGGGGGCTATTTTCTAGAAAAAAATTTCCCACCTTAGGATTCAAGAATTTAGTTAGCAGTGATATCAATTTTTAACATATAGCATAATGAATTACTGAATAAGATGAAGACACTTGGCTTTAATTATGAATTGCAATTGGAGTTATTTATTCATATCAAATTGGTTTGAAATCAGCAAAGTAAGCTTTTATAATAAACAACGAGACACCAAAATATCAATCATAGCAATAGACTAACGCAAAATGAACTCCCCAAGAAATTATGACGTTTGAGCGGGTCGCATAATGAACGCAAAATGAACTTGCCTAGTAGCCTGATAATCTCTACAGCTCCCTTCAGCATCAAAGAAGGACTCTCATCGGAATCCGAGAGGAATTCTCATGTAAATTTCTGAAGAATTCCTTTCAGAATCATCGAGGCATTCCAACTGGAATCCAAAAGAATTCACACTAGATTCCTTTCGGTTTCGTTGAGGGAGACACTTGGGAATCTGTGGAGGATACCCTTCATAATCCATGGAGGATTTGCTTTATAACCTCTCGTTGATTCACTTCGGAACTCCTCCGGAATCGTTCGAAGATTTGCTTCGAAATTCCTTGACGATTTCCTTCGGAATCCTTCGATGATTTGCTTCAACACCCCTGGATGATATCCCTCGAAAGATTGCTTTGGAATCCTTCTCCAAGTTTTTTTACATGCCTGAAACATTGCCTATGAGATCCCTGAAACATTCACGTTGGAATTCATGGAGGATTTCTGACGGAATCTTTGGAACATTCTCGTCGGAATTTCTGTAGATCCTCGGAATTCCTCTAGAATAGCGGTTCTCAACCTGGGGTATATGTACCCCCGGGGGTACCTTCGCTGACCCCAGGGGGTACCTCGGTCGAAAATGCGTAATGGCGTAATGACGTATTACAAATCCAATAAAAAAGTTATTGGTAAAGTCTTAATAATTGTATAAATTTATATTGCAAAACTTTGTATTGTACATAATATACATAGCAATCAGTAAATAAAAACATATCGAATCATGTCCACCACAGCCAACACAGTGTATGAAGGGCTGTGGGACAAAAGATCAAAAAAATCTTCAAAAGCAATCTACTTGATCGGAACAAAATTATGAAATATGTTTAGAATATACTGCCGTAATACACATATTTGTCCCATGTTTGCTGGAATTTCCTATGTACATGGGACAGTTATGCGTTGAACGGCAGTATACTTCTTAACCAAAAATTTGAATTTGAAGGTTCAGAAGCCTTGAGGCTCAAAAGCTTTTTTTTCAAAGCGGTTCGAAAGCCTTCTTTTCTAATCCCCTTTCAAGAGACTTGAAAACCTTCTTTCGAGGGGCTCGGAATTTTTCTTTTAACCAGCCCTTTTCCGGAAGTCTATTTTCAAAAGGGTCGGAAGCCCCCTTTCATGAGAGTTGGAAGTCCCTTTTCAAATAGCTCGGAAACTTTCTTTCGAGGCTCGAAAGACCCCTTTCATGAGGCTCGAAAGCCTCCTTTTAAAAGGATCGGAAACCTTCTTTCGAAGGGCTCGGAATTCTTTCAGCCAACCCCCACAAGTGGCTCGGAAGCCTATTTTCAAAAGGGTCAGAAGCCCAGTTTCAGGAGGCTCGGAAGCTCCCTTTTCGAGAGAGTTGGAAGCCCCCTTTCAAGAGACTCGGAAAAAGCTAGGAAACTTTCCTTCGAGTGGCTCGGAAGTCTTTCAAACGGCTAAGCAACGTCAATTCTAGATAATAAATGCCTCCCTTCAAGAGGCTCGAAATACCTCTTTCATGCTGCTCGGAAGCAGCCTTTTAAAAGGTTCGGAAACCTCCTTTCGAGGGGCTCGGAATTCTTCTTTCAGCAAGCACCCTTTCATGTGGTTCGGAAGCCCCCTCCCAGGCATCGCACAGTGGCTAAAACCGTGTTTTAAGCGCGTTTAATTAATATCACCTTTATTATGCAATTTAGCGTAACGGTCTTTTCGAGACATTTGATCAGTAAGTAAATGCGCTTCTTTGAAGGTATTTAGCTTACTGATGAATCCCCCTAAAAGTGAGATAAAAATTTTGTTTTTCTGCTTTACAATGGACAAGGTTAATGTCTTCACAAAAGTTGTAGTAAAAGTTCTCCTGAAAAACTTTGTCGAAGACACCGAGTTCTTAATTTCATTACTTTTGAAGATTTGTTACGTTTTACTCCGACAACCCCCTAAAAATAGTTTTTCCATCATAGATTTTTTATTTTCGATTCTACATTTTTTGCATGTTCTAGAAAGTTATAGATAATAACAAAATACGTCGTTTGGTGGTAATTGCACCTTAAAAACTTGAAAAATAAAAAAGTTATAACAGTTTTAATGGATTTTTTAGTCATATTTGATGTAGTTGTAACTAAGTATAGGGCAAATTGTGGCAAACAATCTCATACGCATATCAAAGTACAAGTAATGGACTTTAATTTAATACTTAAATTGTCGAGTTGTAAGCGAATGTAAGACATGTTTGAACAAATAACTTTTATTGCTATATTAGAAGTGTATTAATGAAAATGCATTCAAGAAGTTGCTTTGCTTATTTAAGATACTGCACAAAATCATTTTGAAGCATTCAATTCGCTAATCACTGTTGCTATTTCCACTGCCACTGTTGTCACTGTTTATGCTGCTATTTGAAAAGTTCTTCAGAAGAGTTTTTGTGTCCTCCAAAAACGAATATTTCGCTTTTTTGGGCCATCCGCGAATACTACTTATTAACGGATCAGATGAAACGAGTAGCATATTCAAAACATCACGGTTCGTTGCTTGTCTTGAAGTTTTTCGGGTGTTGAGTTCTCGATATCTGCTTACCGGATAAACTATGTAAATAATATGCTCATATCGAAGAAATTGTAAGAAAATTACCTTTTCCAATCTTTGTTTCTGGCTTCCTGTGCTTCTTCAGACAGTTGACCAATCGGCACCAAACAATGGATGATTATGGAAGACCCGTGAATTAAAACTTTATGTACACTTGCTGGTAAATAATACCACGGATACAACTTTACCAGCAAGCGAGCTGTTTCAATACAATATTTATCAAATTAAACAGTATCAATTTCATAACCCGACGCCATGCATTGAAGAATCGTTCCACAACGCTGAATAGCTTTGCAATCGAGTCCAGTAATTTCCGCTACTCTTTCTGCATTTGCAAAAAAAAATCGAGCCAAGTTTCCGGTGTTGGACGTTCCTGATCCTCCAGACCGGGGTTTATCCACGATCATACCCATTTCCAACTTAAACCGCATTTGAATATTCTTTTTGCGTTTTAACATGTTCTCCTTATCTTCACCGCGTGACTGCCATTTCTTCGTTTCCAGTCGATATGCTACATGGATGAAGTACTCAAAAAATCGTATCCGTGCAGAGGCGACAGACCATACTGAAATGCTTCCCTGTCTTCTTCAAGTTGTCTAACTTTGTCTATATCGTTCATTTCCGTTGGCTTCGCCAAGCAGATGAAGCATCTTTGAGATAATTTTGTACCTGTTAATGCCGAACATATCTTTCCATCTACCATAGTTAGCAACATACAATAATTAATACGTAGGTACCGTCCATATTTTGTAAACTCTGTTGGTGACAACTTTTTAATTTGTCTTTCGATGTATTCTTTCTCAAGAACTGCCAGCTCTGTGGTTTCGGACACCATTTGAATTCTTATCGGACGGCACAGCCGAGTCGAGGATGGATAAGTATTTCGAAAATATACCTTGACATTCGCTTCAGCAAGTATCGGGACCAAAGATGTTATGAACACACTTCCATCATTTTTCGAACCGTCATCGTTCTCGAATTTTTTATTATACTCACTGTTTCCTGTGCATCCATCCATTCCCCATTTGACTGTTAACGTGATGTTTAGCAGTTCCTCATCAGTGAAGTCGTCCAACACTTCCTCGTTCGCATCAATGATACGCTTTGATGTATGATCAAGAAGTTTTTGTAGTCTGACTTCCGCACATGTGTCACTGACTGTTATACCAGACTCATCTGGATAGCAGATTTTTTTAGCTTCTGTTATGGTGGTGGTATGGTGGATACAATTTTGCGTTTCGCTCCTTAGCTCCCGATTGAATTCTTATGTACTGTGACTTGGTCAGTTTGGCGTCAATGAACAAAGCCAAAGCTTCAGCATCATTGTATTGAAAAACAGGGTATTTTGATGATTTTTTCCATGCTTCGGAAATCCTTACTGCACGCGATGGGGTTGTCTGTGTAGTGTAGCTTCCTTCACTATATTAGCAGCATGGGTTTGTCCTGATTCGCATGGGTTTGTCCTGATTGTCGGTTGGGAACTCTTTACGAATGGCTTCTGTTTTTCTTCTCTTTGTGGATTCGCCACACTTTTCGAAAGGCGTTGGCCTACGACCAATCTTGGCATTCGTTGATGTCGATGGAATCATATTCAGGATGCTCGGGGGAAGAACGAACGGTTTATCAAAAAACTTACCATGATGCAGCAAAACCTTGGACTCTGTTCGATGGTGCTTAATCCACAGTTTGTTGAATATATCGCAGGTAACTTTAATATGTATTTCAACCTTCTTGGCAATTTCCGGCATAATATCTGGATCAATCGAATACGTTTTATAAACTTCATTAAAAACACTTTGGTTTTTTCTCGACAGGTTGCGCCCTCCTGTTTTCCATACAGAAAACAGATGGCGATTTTGAATTTCCATTGACTGATTAGCTATAAAACATCAAATTTAAAAAGATTTGATTACAGGGTTCTGATATTCTACATACCACCGGCAGCCATTTATAAAATCAATAACTTTTTTAGTCTAAAAAACAACAATCAGGCTAGAAGTTAAGACCTACACGCCAGTTCGTTCGGTGTGAAGACGAAATACCAAGAGGGGTAGGCGTAAATAAATTGGCCTACCATGACATAGGGATGTGAACAACAGTGCAAAATCATTAGATTTTTTTTTGTGTCTTTATTAAGGAGACTTTCAGCCCGAGGCTGGCTCGTCTCCGAAAATCATTAGATAATTATCCTCACAATTTCTTTGATATGAGCATATTATTTACATAGTTTATCCGGTAAGCCGATATCGAGAACTCAGCACCCGAAAAATTTCAAGACAAGCAACGGACCGTGATGTTTTGGATATGCTACTCGTTTCATCTGAACCGTTTATAAATAGAACTCGTGGATGGCCCATAAAAAAGCGAAATATTCGTTTTCAGAGGACGCAAAAATTCTTCTGAAAAGGAGAACTTTTCATATAGCAGCATAAACAAAGACAATAGTGACAGCGAAAATAGCTACAGCGATTAGCGAATTTAATGCTTTAAAATTATTTTGTGTAGTATCTTAAAAAAGCAAAGCAACTTCTTGAATGCATTTTCATTAATACACTTCTAATATAGCAATAAAAGTTATTTGTTTAAACATGTCTTACATTCGCTTACAACTTGACAATTTAAGTATTAAATTAAAGTCCATTACTTGTACTTTGATATGCGTATGAGATTGTTTGCCACAATTTGCCCTATACTTAGTTACAACTACATCAAATATGACTAAAAAATCCATTAAAACTGTTATAACTTTTTTATTTTTCAAGTTTTTAAGGTGCAATTACCACCAAACGACGTATTTTGTTATTATCTATAACTTTCTAGAACAAGCAAAAAATGTAGAATTGAAAATAAAAAAGCTATGATGGAAAAACCATTTTTAGGGGGTTGTCGGAATAAAACGTAACAAATCTTCAAAAGTAATGAAATTACGAACTCGGTGTCTTCGACAAAGTTTTTCAGGAGAACTTTTACCACAACTTTTGTGAAGACATTAACCTTGTCCATTGTAAAACAGAAAAAACAAAATTTTTATCTCACTTTTAGAGGGATTGATCAGTACGCTGAATACCTTCAAAGAAGCGCATTTACTTACTGATCAAATGTCTCGAAGAGACCATCACGCTAACTTGCATAATAAAGGTGATATTAATTAAACGCGCTTAAAACACGGTTTTAGTCACTGTGCATCGGGGCTAGTTACGCCAATGATTATGTCCATATAGTACCCCAACATTGTATTTATGTGGATGTTTGAAATACTGTAGGTTTTTTCTATACAGATTCTGATTTACCGAAATGTAGGTGAATATAAATTGTCTATTTTTTTCTACTCAGAGAATGCATGATTAGCTTTAGAGGTTGAGATGTGATGTGAATTTCACAGCTAGTATTGATCAATACACACTTATTTTGTTTATAGAACTTAACAAGTTTAGAGTTGATCAATAAATGTCTGATGTATAAAAACATAACATCCTATTGGTCATTTCTCTTTCATTCGTCTCAAGTTCATGTTAAGCGATTGGAATCTATTAGTTGCAATCAAACGGTCGAAAAGGACAGAAGAACGAAAAAAAAAATGTTGAACTGGATAAAAGGTCTATCAGGAACAAGTTGACAACAAGTTGGGTGTATTCCAAAGGAATATGTGAAATGCACTTCAAGCAAAGTTAACATGCACAGATAGTAAAATCCATTGAACTTTACGCTAAAAATCATGCACACTATTATTAGCGTAATTCCACACAGGATATAGCCTAAATGTATATAATATTTGACGTGAATCATCAATATTGCATACAAGTTGTAAGCAATCTTGTTAGAAAGAGGACCATTTCATCGAGGAATAGCGTAAATTTCCGCATGTCAAGTTTTACGCGCTGTTTATTTTTCATATTTTTTTTCTGTGTAGGGGAAACTGGACTCACATGATTCCCGGGGACACATGATCTGCCCCTGTTTTCTCGAAAACTAATCACATTTTTATACCAGTGATAGGTGCAAACGAATCCGTTAGATAGATTATTAAATCTGAGTAACATTTGATATTAGTTACTTTATGTATATTGGTTTTAGACAGGTTTTATTAGTTTAGCATTCTCAACCCTGTTTTTCTTCAAAGAAAAAAAGTTTAAAAATATTGAATATGTCCAACCAAAACGTACCAAATATTTACTGGACAAAGTTTTATTATTGTAGAATTGAATAAACTCATTCAATTAACTATTGATTATTTTCCATTGAATACAAAAAACAAAACAAGATAAATACTCAACATGGACACACTTGATCCCCCACTGTTTGGACACACTTGATCCCGATATTGCATATATTAAAGCGTTTGTTGTATACCGTCGCATATTATTGTATTGTATGTAACTAACCTAATTCTTTTCTAGTTAAAAAGTATAAATAAATTAAATTTTTCTTTAATTTTGTCAATCAGACAATACACGCGCAATTTGAATTTTTCAATAGCCTTAACCATTAACCAGAACAAAATGTAGTTGAACATACTTAGTTTTGATTAGTTTTATTAAATGCATTTAAACATTATTTTCAACGAAAAAAAGTGTAAATTAAGCTTTGAAAATACTCAACAAATCACAGGGCTTAAAATCAGTATTGTTCGATCTGGTATTAATTTTTTTTCCGTTTGAACTAGGAGAAGTTTGCTTACAATCACCATTTATTTGTAAATCTTCTTAAAGAGTTTTTAATAATAGGTTCATTCATCATCTTTTGGTCAGTCGTTTAAGAGAAATCGCATTTGTGTAACAATAACACGCACTACAAAAATGATGATGCGTGATAGTACCATATTGATGTATGAAGTCATCATCCTGGTATGATCACGGTTGTGGTATTGGTAGTCGTCTGGCGATCTCGATGTATCGTCGTCTGGGAGGCAATGGGTCAAATAGGGGTGAGAATGGGTCACTGTTTCAGCTACTTAGAATGCTGGTAGAATAGATTAAATGCATCTGAGGGCAAGAAGACCAAAATGTAAGAGACCTTTTTGAACAATTTTGCTCTACTACCTCTAGACTCCCGGAGAGAACGATGACCCATTCTCACCCCCAGGGCCCAGACCCATTGTCACCTCCGATGGCGGTATCACCGTATTTTTTATGGGTCCCAAAACAGGTATTAAGGGATATTTACCATAGACCATGGCATTTGCAGTGTGGCCATTTTTCAGAGATTTAATAGAAAAATTATATTCTAAAATTACAAAGATATATTTATGTATCGATCGAACATTTTTGGTATCTTAACTGTATCAATCACAAAGAGAGATCCTCTTGGGAACATCATGGTTGTCGTGACATGACCACTGCCTTTTAGTGGAGTGAATGGTTTGCAGATAAATCATAATCACCTACGGTGTGTCTATGGGGAAATATTATTTTTCAAAAATCAGTATCCCTGAAACACCCACCACGTGAAAGTATATGCTCTCCTCTTTCATATAGTGAGTAAACTAAAATGTTCTATCGGAGGATCTAGAACAACTTTTATTTTTTTCACTATTTTTGGTGCAAACTTCATAGAAATCTCAAATGATAGCTGATTTACCCCCCCCCCCCAAAATGCATGGAAAAATGACCCCCGATAGAACATTTTAAAAATGCACCTACGTGAAAGAGGAAAACCTATACTTTCGTGTAGTGAGTGTTTTAGAGACACTGATTTTTTGAAAATAAGCCTCTTCGGACAAACACACCGTGCACCAGTGTTGTCCTACACTCAGTGCAAAATAATCTGCTCTTTGATTTTACTCAATCCAAACGATTTTATAGTCTTAACCTGGGAGCTGCGGATAGAGTCAAAATGATTGTCAAAAAATCTCCAAAGCAAGCTGTCAAAAAGTATCCATCGCATCGAGAGAGTTTGTGAGCATTCTGAGCGCAGTAGAGAGAGTACACGTGTAAATCAACTCATACTAATTATAGTTCATTTCTAACAAAACTCAATTATTTGGTGCCATTTTAAACCTATCGAGGAATAATAATAAGTGAACAGAATGATTTAATTTTACGATCGGCACAATAATTTATGGAATGCAGTAAATCGACGTGATCTTTGAAATATTTTTTTAAAAGATAAACGTAATGATAATTCGATGTGAGAAAATCGTAGCGTGTACATTGAACACTGAGAGGAAATTTTCGGGCTTCAAGCAAAATATCTTGAAAATTACAATCGACCGAGTCCGCAGCTCCCAGGTCTTAACTAAGTAAGTTCAACTAATAGAAGAATTTGAATTTTCTAAACTGTCAAAAAAAATGCACGCCGGAGCCACAGGAGCGCGCGCGCTGAAAATACACTCCAGTGTATTTTCAGTGCGCGCGCTCCTGTGGCTCTGGCGTGCATTTTTTTGACAGTTTGCCATGACATTTAGTTAAGACTATAAAATCGTTTAGATTGAGTTAAATCAAAGAGCAGAATTTTTTGCACTGAGTATAGGACAACACTTGTTAGGATTTGAGGCTAGACCAATTCAACCTTTGATTAGACTTGGAAGAACCTATACATGTTCAGCTCATAAAGGGATCAATTTCCCTATATGGGGATCAAGTCTCCCGCAAGTTTTGAAAATGCCAAATTTTCTATCTTTCGGCAAAATCGATTTTTTGGTAACTCTCATTACTTCCAATGACGTTTTTGAATAGCTTATTAAATTCTTAATCAAGTCCATCAAGAAGCGTGCAAATATGTGCATGTTTCATCGAGAAATATCCTAAACAAAAAGTGGGGATCATGTGTGTCCAGTTTCCCCTACTTATCTCATCTATAAAGTTGAAGAATGAGTAATTTTCAAAGAAGGAGTAATTTTTATGAAACAATTTTTTATATATCTAGATAGTTTTGTTACAAATAAAAAAGATTGTTGATTTTTTTTTATTCATGTATTTATTTAGTAGGCACTCTGTGTTCTTAACCGCTACTGTGCCGTGATCTACTGTGGTATTCTGCTGTACAGAATCCACACAGAATCTATTTTTAGATATCCATTATTCGTTGTTGTCGTTGCCAGTTCATCTTTGTCGTGAGTAGATTGTGTCCGTTTTTCCATGTCGTGTATCCAATGATCGTTGTTGTGTTCGGTTGCCATTTAATCAGGGTAACGTTGGAGAAATGCCTCCGAGAAGAACAAGTTGTCAGTCGTCATCAGGCAGCCGTCACGGTAAGGCGCCAAAACGCCACCGTACGGGCTGCGGATCCGGTGACTAACGAGGGTTTGGTGGAGGGGCTGGGAATCGAACCCATGACCATTCGCTTATAAGGCGAACGTGTAGCCAACTACGCTATGGGGGACCCCCTGAGATTGTTGATTTATAAAATGAATAAAACTTGTATTGTGCGAGACAGAGTGGCCTACACAGTTGGTGAAAAAAAAATTGCTCATTTATTTTTCACTATTTCTAACAGGCGCGCGAATTGAAAATATACCGACGTGTAATACACGCCGATGTATTTGATGTGCGCGTGCTCCATCTAGTCATAGTTGTACTCACTGATTGAATTCAATTTAATTATTTAAAATTGTGAAAAATTAAAGAGCAGAGTTTTTGCCAACTGTGTAAGACAACTCTGGTGCGAGATTTATTCTCTCCGTATCAGTTTCTTGTCTATTTCGACCTTTCGACATGTTGTTCTTTTTGATGTTGTGTTTTTTTTACCTTTTGTCCCGTTCTACGTTTTGTCTTTTCGACCTTTTGTCCCGTTCGACATTTTGTCCCTTTCGACCTTTTGTACTTTTCGACCATTTGTCCCTTCGACCTTTTGTCTTTCGATCTTGTGTCTTTCGACCTTTTGTCCCTAACCCTGCCAAAATATATCATTTACCTTAGTAATAAGTTAACTCATTTAATAGTTTTACACGAATCTCCACTCGATGTCGTCTGATAGAACTGCAGTTTGTAGAATAATCTTTCGAAGAATCTAATAGATCTTTTATAAGCGCATCCAGGACAATCTCAGCATTTCTACTCGTTATTACTGTGCTATCCAATGCAGCCGTGACATTGTGTGACAATAAAATTGCGACTGCAATTTGTTCATCGTTCTAAGCTTTAATCTCACGCTTGATAGGTTCATGCGAAGTACCAAGGATTCTAATTCCTGTTGCTACACAATTCAATTGGTTTGACAAGTATGACAGAAATTTATGCTGTCGGTTGTACTTGAAGCACATCTTTCCTAGAAAATCTTCTCTTGTATGCCCAACAAGTGATACTTGAAAGCGGCGAGATATGCAGAGGGCTGATTAAAGGTGCTGACTACTGGTCCGTCAGTCAATCCCGCAATTGTGCTTTTAGTCTACAACAGCTAAACTGCTGTATTCATAGTCTGATTTGTGTCTAGGGTTTTGATCTTGATTTCGATCCTATTTGGGGACCCTGAATTAATTTATGCCATATGGCACCAGCAATATAAGGTCTGTGCTTGGAATCGTTTCTATTTACAATTTTGTCGCCTATCTATTCCATTCAAACATTTTTCACTTACAACCCCGACCATTTGTCGGACGAAAGTTTAATCCTGATGGTCTTGGTGGTTGATAATACTATTTGTGCGATCTGCACCAAGAACTGCTTGTCAACGGATCGATGCGATGTCTCGACGGATCCCCTTAGCGAATGTTCGGGCGCAAATTCAGCGGATCGCCCTTCACAAACACAGGCAGGTTATTCTGTTACAGCAGATTTTTATAACAGCGCTTGTTATAAAACATGTACCATTAGTAGTTAAAACAACAAAAATTGTAACAAAATCTCTTCTAGTTTTAACAAAAATATATCTAAATATGTTATTAATTGAACAAAAATATAACTCGATGTGTTACATGAATAGAGGATAAAATAGCTTATACATTAACAAATTATGTTACAAATGTTAATTAATGTTAAAATCAAATTTATGTTAATTAATATCCAGCTGCTTCAACTTTGAATGTAGGTTCAAGTTATACTGGAACTGTTACCTTAATTTTTTTCAATTCCTATCTACCAAAAATGTAGGGATTTTTTTGACGTAAACTACGTCTAAGGGGAAGACTCGGATAAAGGGTGACAAATGAAAATTTCCAAATTCGAGACCGTCACGAAATCATGTAAGATTTCAAACGTCAATAGATCCTTTATCTTCCAATGGATTTTCGAGATTTTATTATCAATCGAATAGGAAACTCTCCAGCAATTTTTAAAGCCCATTGAGCTCTACTTTTGTACGGTGATTCGCACAAAAAGAACAACAATAGAACCAGAGCAATTACCGCGGTCGGAGCAAAAAAGTAGTGTTTATGGACATGGACATGTTGATGTAAGCAAGAGGTGATCATTAAAATTGATTATCAACTATAAACAAAGTTATCTTACTTTTTAGGAAGCACCCCTTTAAAATAACACTTCAAAAGTCATACAACAGTCGGAGAAAGGAAAGGCATCATCACCAAATTTGGGGTTTTTAAATGAAAATTTTAAATTGTCATATCCAACCATTTTCATATATTGAGTTACGCTATTTTTGTTCGAAACACAAATGAATTGGTTTGCGATCGAACATGATTTGCGGAAAACTACACATTACACGCGGCAAAACGTTTACCAAAACGAACCTCGCTGCCTCCCTACCAATTTTTCTAAATTTTTCTCACCTTTTTGAATGTACTCTTCAATTTTTGTTTCTGCTAATTTCTGTGGCTTTCTCAGCAACAAGAAACAATTGAATTGAAGTAAGTGTAACAAAACAGGTATAAAAAATGGTTATGGAAAATCACAATGTCCGAACACCACAATTACATGGTACATCTAACAAATCTAGACCAACATTTGAAAAGGGCGTAACAGCCAAAATTTATTCCTTCTGATTATTTGTCCACATATATGTGTGGCCCCAAATGGCCGGAGCGAATTGTTGTGACAGCAGCTCTCCATGGGTGCGTGTGCACGCTGCGGAGGTCTGACCAGAAGAGGCCGAGTCATGGCTTGCTGCGCACTTGTCGACACGCTGAGGTGTTGATGTATAATCACACGCTGATGGTAATATACTCAAACCCCACATTTCCCTTCTTCTCTCATTAAAAAAAAGGCAAAAAAAATCCTCTAGCATAGAACGCTTTGATTTTTTTTAAGTTATTTGCGCGAGACGAAGATGAACATATTGCTTTTGAAAAACCGATGATTTTCTTTGAAACTCCAAACTGAAATGAACTCCAAAATAAACTTGTCTGATCATAGTGGTTTTTAATCGCAGAACAACGAAATGCAACTCAATAGGTTGTATCATTTAAATGTTAAACTAAATTGGTTATTAATCTCACAAAAACATTTTATATTGTAGCAATAATCAAATATCTTAAACCTTCCATTAAATCCAATTAC
Source organism: Armigeres subalbatus (assembly GCF_024139115.2). Lineage (NCBI taxonomy): Eukaryota > Metazoa > Arthropoda > Insecta > Diptera > Culicidae > Armigeres > Armigeres subalbatus. Next base: position 256,744,881 of record NC_085139.1, on the reverse strand, counting down.
GAGCTTCATATATAGTAATACCAGAAAGCTGACCTTCAGCATATCGATGTTGAACTTGCTAACAACCGCTTAGAACATGTGTTCCCAAACTATGGGCCGCAACTCTTAGGGAGGTCGTGGGCTGATCAATGACGAGTTGCAAAAGACGAATCTTGATTCATTCTTTTGTCCCTATTTTGTCCCACAAATCTATCACAGCCATTAGATTTGGATCTATGTAGTGAATGGAGAACAATAAATTTTGAGATTTTGTCAAATACAATAATATCCAAACAATTCAATCCAATTCCAATAAAAATCCAAGCCACATTCAATCCAATTCCAATCAACATCCAATCTCAATTCAATCTAAATCCAACCCAAATCCAATCCAAATCCATTCCACAGTCAATCCGTATCCGTTCCATATCCATTCCAAAACCGCTCCAATCAAAATCAAATCCAATCCAAAACCAATCTAAATCCGTTCCAAATCCAAATTCAATCAAATGCAATTCTAATCCAAATCTTAATCAAATCCAATTCAAATCCAGTCCAAATCCAACCAATGTCTAATCCAAATCCAATCCATATCCAATTCAAATCCATTCCAACCAAATCCAATTCCAACCAAAATCTAATCCAAATCCTATCTAAACCCAACCCAAATCCAATCCAAATCCATTCCATATTCAATCCAAATCGAACCAAAATCTAATCCATATCCAATCCATATCCAATTCAAATCCATTTCAATCAAATCCAAATCCGTTCGACTTCAAAGTAATATAATGATGAGATATGAAGCAATTCATAATGGTTTGTTCAATCTAACGCAAACTTATTTTTATCCAAATTCTAAAAGCCAATGTGGGAGGGTCGTAACCAATATGCGATTGTGCTAAGTGGGTCGCATGTACAAGTAGTTTGGGAACATCTGGCCTAGGATATGATATTTATCTAAAATTTCGCGGAGATATAATACTTAAATGAGATAGCATAAGTATATACCTAAATTTTAGACTTATGTTAACCAGTCCATTTAGTAAGCTTATGCGGTATTTCGAAAAATTTCGTTTCAGGTGGTTCGAAACGAAATTCCGCGGAATTTCGCGGAATTTAAGCATGGCGAAATCTGTTTTCTCGATTTCGTTTCGTTTCGTAAAATTACAAAAATTTCGCTAGAAAAAACTAGCTTCTAACGAAATTTAACGGAATTCCGCGGAATTTCGAAACAAATTTAAACTACTCCATACTTTACATTATTAAAATTTTTGGCTGCGCCGCTGAACAAAACCATTAAGTTGTTATCAAAATTTAGGTCATACAATTTTTTCTATTAACGCTTACTACATAACCCCATTCTTAGTCGACAGATACGTAAGTAGTTTTCTTCTATAAAACGTCATCAGTGTTTCTATGATTTAAATTTTGTGATATTTTTTTTTACTATTTGCACAATATGAATGCGGAATCGATCGTGTTGCTGCTGGTCATAGGACGGCAGCTAGTCCGGGAGAACGCGAAGTGAAAAAAATCTACCTCGCGTAGCAGAAAATTGTTTAACCAGTGTGCAATCGATCGTGTTAATGCTGATCACGCCAGGGAGAACGCGTGGGAGAGAGTGTGGGAGAGCGCGAAGTTATAAAACTAATGTTTGCATCGAAGAGCACAAAATTATCTAGTGCGGAATCGATCGTGTTGTAGAATATTATTAAACGAAGCACATTGATCTTGCGTTGGATTGATTTGAAACACAATTTTCACCTTCTTGCTTTCAAAATAACTTCGTTTACAATAAATATTTTGTCGCTCAACAAGGGGTTTCACATGAATTACCTTCTCAACCAACGATCCCTTTTCCAGAAGCGCTCACGGAGATGCAGAGCATTCCTCGGTCTCTTAAAACAATGAGTGTTAAACAAATTTTCCTCTCCTAATCCTAAATTGACTATAAGCACGTGACCAGCATCTTTATTGGTCATGAATTGGAAACTCCGAAGCAAGTATACAATAAGAATAACTTTTTTGTATCCCAAGAATATTATTTAATTGGTGAGCTGGGCATATTTGCTGTTTCTCGGCCAATCATGATTAGCAACTATGATGTGTATAGTTAATAAAGCTAATAAGCTCTTCTTTGACTATTTGCACAATATGTGAGGAACATTGCAGATTTGTGGGCATTTCTAGATCTTCGCGCGGAATTTGCAAAAAAAAAACTTCGGGGCGGGTTGAAAGATCATTAAAATTGCTGAGAATTCTTTACTTATGATTGCTTTCAGCACATACTGACCATAACAGCTGTTCTCATATTCCAAGGACACACAAACACACACAATAGCTCAGTTTGTCGAGCTGATTGTATATAATACTATGCTGCCGCTAACCGCAAGTCGAGCACATCTGTATATGGACGCCCATGCGGTTAGCGGCAGTATGGGTCTGTGAAATTCAATCTGAAATACATATCTCTATGCTAGGGTGGCTCAAAAAACACTTTTTCATTTTTTTTTATGGGCCGCCCTCTTCTAAATTGTGCCGTCTAACTGCAAATCACTGTTTTTGGATGTTTCTGGATACATTTTTCCATATAAACTTCCAACGAGTTTAGCACCGCCCAAACTTTGACCGATTTGACTGAAATTTTGTCCAGAGCATCAGGGCATCAAATAGAACCGAATAAGAGGGCGGCCCATCGAAAAAATTGAAAAAAGTTTTTTCCATACTAATTTGAGCCACGCTACTATGTATTTTAGAAAGTTGCACAGGATTCTTCTAGTGAGCAAATGTATGCTATATATGTAGACGAAGAATAAGAAGGAATAAATTTGGCAGATACGCCCTTTTCAAATGTTGATCTAGTAATATCAATTCTATAACTGCGTATACGCCTGGCAGATGTGGATACATAATTAAGTATCCCACTAAATAAAAAATAAATCTAAGCATTCTTTTTCAAATTTTGACTAAGTCAATACTGTAAAACCACGCTGACAAGACAATATGAAGTAAGCTTCAGCATAATTACATAATTCTTAGGTGAACTAAGGTTTTAAACGAGATTTGAATCCGTATATGAAAAATCCCACAATTTCTTTATTTTTATATAGGTACTTACTGATATAAAATTGATCAGATTCGGGAGCACACGCTCCACGATGAATTCCTTTGAAAGCGGCACAAATGCTGGGGTATTGCCTTATCACCAATGGTATATGCGGCGAGAATGTGACGATTTATCATAGATTGCCTCTTCAGTTATAATAACTCCCAAAACAGTTATTCGACTTCGAAAAAGTGGAATCAGAATTACGTCTATAATGTAAAACCAATTCAATAAAAATTCCGCGGTAGAAAAATCAAAATTTCGTTTCGTTTCGAAAAATTTCGAATTAAATGAACCTTGATTTCGTATCGTTTCGAAGTCTCGAAAGAAATCTATATTTCGTTTCGTTTCGATCCGAATCACCATAGAAATTTTAAATTTCGTTTCGTTTCGTTTCGTTAGAAAAAAGTGTGTTATCGCATACCCTTACCATTTAGCCAATAACTCCAAACTTATGACTTTGTGAATGCTGGCAACGTTTTTTGAGCTTCGTTGGATATCTCATCCAACGGGTAATTCCACTACGACTACTAAGTCAGTAGATTCCAAAATAAGAATGTTGGATATCTCATCCAACGGGTAATTCCACTACGACTACTAAGTCAGTAGATTCCAAAATAAGTTTCAAGATAATATATTAAGCCTTCCAAACAACTTTGTAGCATACGATAGATCTCCATATCTCTCAGATTTCGATAGAACTAGCTTTACTGGTAGTCTCATGTACACTATAGTCGCCAAGTTGTACATTTCAATCTAAATTTATTTTAACAAAAATAAATGCTTCCATGACCCACCTTGGGATTTTGTAGATTGTCAACTTTTTTTTTTCGGCAGTCTCCCAGACACGACTTGTGATATTGCAAACCACAAACCAGCGGTCTCCCATGCTTAGTGATTTTCCAAACCACAATCCATTTTCCATCGGTCTTCCAGACGCGCTTTGTGATTTTCCACAAACCACAAACTATTTTCCAGCTCTTCCAGGCGCGCTTTGTGGTTTTCCAAACCACAATCCATTTTCCAGCGGTCTTCCAGACACGCTTTGTGATTTTCCAAACCACAATCCATTTTCCAGCGGTCTTTCAGACGCGCTTTGTGATTTTCAAACCACAATCCATTTTTCCAGCGGTCTTCCAGACGCGCTTTGTGATTTTCCAAACCACAATCCATTTTCCAGCGGTCTTCCAGACGCGCTTTGTGATTTTCAAACCACAATCCATTTTCCAGCGGTCTTCCAGACGCGCTTTGTGGTTTTCCAAACCACAATCCATTTTCCAGCGGTCTTCCAGACGCGCTTTGTGATTTTCAAACCACAATCCATTTTCCAGCGGTCTTCCAGACGCGCTTTGTGGTTTTCCAAACCACAATCCATTTTCCAGCGGTCTTCCAGACACGCTTTGTGATTTTCCAAACCACAATCCATTTTCCATCGGTCTTCCAGACGCGCTTTGTGATTTTCCAAACCACAAACTATTTTCCAGCTCTTCCAGGCGCGCTTTGTGGTTTTCCAAACCACAATCCATTTTCCAGCGGTCTTCCAGACGCGCTTTGTGGTTTTCAAACCACAATCCATTTTTCCAGCGGTCTTCCAGACGCGCTTTGTGATTTTACAAACCACAATCCATTTTCCAGCGGTCTTCCAGACGCGCTTTGTGATTTTCAAACCACAATCCATTTTCCAGCGGTCTTCCAGACGCGCTTTGTGGTTTTCCAAACCACAATCCATTTTCCAGCGGTCTTCCAGACGCGCTTTGTGATTTTCAAACCACAATCCATTTTCCAGCGGTCTTCCAGACGCGCTTTGTGATTTTCCAAACCACAATCCATTTTCCAGCGGTCTTCCAGACGCGCTTTGTGGTTTTCAAACCACAATCCATTTTCCAGCGGTCTTCCAGACGCGCTTTGTGGTTTTCCAAACCACAATCCATTTTCCAGCGGTCTTCCAGACGCGCTTTGTGATTTTCAAACCACAATCCATTTTCCAGCGGTCTCCCAGACGCGCTTTGTGGTTTTCCAAACCACAATCCATTTTCCAGCGGTCTTCCAGACGCTCTTTGTGATTTTCAAACCACAATCCATTTTCCAGCGGTCTTCCAGACGCGCTTTGTGATTTTCAAACCACAATCCATTTTCCAGCGGTCTTCCAGACGCGCTTTGTGGTTTTCCAAACCACAATCCATTTTCCAGCGGTCTTCCAGACACGCTTTGTGATTTTCCAAACCACAATCCATTTTGCAGCGTTCTTCCAGACGCGCTTTGTAGCAATACAACCCTTTGCCTTGTGTTTTTTTTTAATTATCAGATATTTTAACACATTAGCACATTACCGATTCAACTTACCTTTTGAAATCAGCGTCAGGATCCAACAAATCTCCTGGCAGGATCGCCAAAATGTGTGGCCCCAAATGGCCGGAGCGAATTGTTGTGACAGCAGCTCTCCATGGGTGCGTGTGCACGCTGCGGAGGTCTGACCAGAAGAGGCCGAGTCATGGCTTGCTGCGCACTTGTCGACACGCTGAGGTGTTGATGTATAATCACACGCTGATGGTAATATACTCAAACCCCACAATATACAGCTATCAGAGCCGTAGCGTGGACTCCCAGCGCCCTTGGCGAAACCGTTATTGGGCGCCCCTTACTTTCATGCATGTTCAAAACAAATGACATGATAAGAGCTGTTTTTTTTAAATCAACATTTTTGCGTGGTGGATTTAATAAATGTTTGCTTTATGAATGAAGGATTTTAAAAAAAGGCCAGAACATTTCTAAAAATCCCTTTTATAGAAATTTCAACGATTTTCTGAAAGATTATTAAATAAACCTATGCAAATAAAAAAAACTAGATCCAGTAGTGCGTGTGTTACTGACACAAAATCCAGACTTCCTTGTGAATTCACGCACTAGTGGATCTAGCTAGGCCAATAAAATCCATCTCTCAACTGTGCCGGTCAGCGATTGAATCACTTTCGGACGTAGTCGCAACAAGAGGAACCCTACTTTGGAGTGGATTGAATGACCTTTGGAATCGGCATTAGACCTTGGTCGGTGGTTCGAAAGAACTACTTGACTCATGGTGTTAGGGTAGGGTGTTTTTCGGCTGGATAAGATCTAATACTCGGAACTTGACTTTCTCAGTCTAAAAAATCAGGACGATGTTTTTTAAAAATGCCCGACGTTTCGGCCGATTAGATGTAGCCTTTTTGACTACAACTTAATTGTAAACCACTTTGATCAGTGGTGGAGAGGGTGCTTTCATGCTTGCTTTTTGTAAAAATTTGGAAAAGTGATTTCAAGATTGGGTTTGTTTTCTAACATACAACAGCTGCAACGTCGGACAAGTAAAAAACCATCGTCCTTATTCTTCAGACTGAGGAAGCAAACTAGTAGAACTACTGGACTTTAAATGAAATTCAATTTGGAGAGAATTGGTAGAAGGTAAGAATAGTGATTTGACCAAGTCGTATAAAAGAGACAACTCCGGGCCTATTTGGATCAAGATATATCAATTCCTAGAGTGGGCCTTTCGGTAGTTTGGTGGCATTAGTTGACTTGACCAATAAATATCAACTTTGAAATAGATCGGTTGCCATCATTACTGAGATCCCTCGATGCAGATTCTCGTATTCAGCATGTCTTTAGAAAAGTGCCTCGTAACGCTTTAGTTACCAGATTATATACACCCAAAAGAAAAAAAATCAAATTTAAAATACCATCGAATATTGAACGCCTTTGTATGTTTTTTCACCCTTATACAATGGTCTGGTTTAAAGGAATCGAAAATTTCACAGGATCAAATGCGATTGAACTCCCTATCACTACATCTGTTATTCGGAAACGGCTTTGATTTATTATTCACGAACGAAAATTATACGCGTTTTTTACAGTCTACTTTGTGTTTTGCCTTTGGCATGTTTAAGTCTTCAAGGGCTTCCTCCTCAGAAACTTGTTCCAATCTTCTTTTCATTTATATTTCCTGTTCCTTTCTATTTTCACCTGCTTCTTCATCAGGTAAATGATAAAAAAAAAATAGTCAGTGAAGATGCTCCTTGAGCCTGCGTTCTGTTATCTGTATCAGTTATTGACGGCAAAAGGCCTTTCGAAAATTAGTCAAACGGTTGATTGCGGATGTAGTCCCCAAGGGAAACGCCTATTAAAAGCTTGAATCTAAAACACTTTGAACCGATAAATTTGAGAATATACCAAGGCTTTTAACACGGTTTAATTTTAGCCGATCGAGACCCTCAGCATCAATAAAACAAGGAATTAACCTCACCACAAAAAATCACGAAAAAATCGGAGAAAATTTAATGTCGAATTCGTTTTTAAACCTGGGTCAGTGCCAACCCGAACCCTGAATAAAAAAACGTTTTCAGTTTCATCTGTCATTGGATATGGTGGTGGGCGTGGCATCGTGTTTGTTTTGATTCGAAACATATGATCGACACCATGCCGGACTTTACCAGTGCACTGGCTGTTTGTGGGCCACAGCGAATCAGATCATGATAAAAATGATCAAGTACGCGCTCTGATTTTCTCGAAATACGAAATTTACTTTTGGATTGATATATATACCCCAGATTCTCTGTTCCTTTTCGGTTCTTCAGGAATTCCTCCGCAAGTTCTTGCAGGCATTTACTTGGAGTTTCTTTCCGGAATTCATCCGGATGTTTCTTCAGGTATTCCTTCGGAAATTTCTTCAGGAATCTATTCAGAAGTTCCTTTTCTTCCTGAAGTTACGTTCGGAGCTCGGGAGTTCGTTAGGAAAGTTCCGAAGTTCCTTAAAAATTTCCTTCGGAAGTTCCTTCAGAGAATCTTTGGTACATTCCTTCAGGAATTCCTTTGAAAATTTCTTCAGGAATTCCTCCCAAAAATACTTCAAAACTTCTTCCGGAAGTAATTCATTTGGAAATTCATTCACGAAATCCTACTCAAATTCATTTAGGAATTCCTCCAGAAATACCGTCAGGAATTCCTCCGGAAGTTCCTCCTGAATTTCCTCCAGGTATTTCTCCGGTGGTTCCTCCGGAAGTTCCTCCAAGAATTCCTCCGAAAGTTCCTCCAGAAATTCCTCTGGAAGTTCCTCCAGGGAGTCTTCCGGAAGTTTTTCCAGAGATTCTTCCAGGAATTCCTCTAGAACTTCCTTCAGGAATTTGTCAGGAAGTTCCTCCAGGAATTCCTCCGGAAGTTCCACCATAAATTCCTCTAGAACTTCCTCCAAAAATTTCTCAGGAAGTTCCTCCAGAAATTCCTCCGCAAATTCCTCCAGAAATTCCTCCGGTAGTTCCTCCAGGAATTCCTCCGGAAGTTCTCCCAGGAATTCCTCAGAAAGGTCCTCCAGGAATTGCTCCAGCTGTTCCTCCAAGAATTCTTCCGGTGGTTCCTCCAAAAATTCATTCCGGAAGTTTCTCTAGCAGTTCCTCCGAAAGTTCCTCCAGGAATACCTCCAGAAGTCCCTCCAAAAATTCCTTCGGAAGTCCCTACCGAAATTTCTCAGGAAGTCCCTCCAGAAATACCTCCGGAGAAATTCGTGGGGGAGCTTTCGGAGCAATTCCTGAAAGAGCTTCTGAAAGAACATCCGGGAAAATGATTGAAGGAACATCCGAAGGAATTCCTGATGGAATTTCGGGAAAAATTTCCGGAGGAACTTCTGAAAGAACTTCCGAAGGAACTTCCGGAGAAATTTCTGGATGGACTTCCGGAGGTACTTCTGAAGGATGTTCCGGAGGAATACCTGGAAGAATAGCTGGTGGGATTCCTGGATAAGCTACCGGAGGAATTCCTGGAGGAACTTCAGGAGGATTCCTGGAGGAACTTCCGAAGGAATTCCTGGAGGAGCTTCCGAAGGAATTCCTGGAGGATCTTCCAGAGGAATTCCTGGAGAAACTTCCAGAGGAATTCCTGGAGGAACTTCCAGAGAAATTCTTGGAAGAAATTTCGTAGGAACTCTTGGAGGAATTTCCAGATGAACTTCTGGAAAAAAATTATGAAGGAATGCCTGAAATATTGCTCTAATACATTCTTGGAAGAATTCGCAATGGAATGCATACAAGACTTCAAGGAGGAATACCTGAAAGAATTATAAGAATTCTTTGAAGAATTTCCGTATGATTTTTTGAAGAACTATTTAAATAAATAATTAAAGGGGGAATTTTAGAACAAATTGCAATTTGAATTATCGAAGGCTCATAATATTTCCGTTTAAAACAAATTATCCTGGGATTACTGAAAAAAGTCCTAAGGGATTTTAAATATAATGCAAATGTAGACAACTATCATAAAGAATAAAAATTTCCGTAAAACGGCTTTCGATGCGCATTCTTTATTAAATGCACAAACAGTTTCGTTTTTACTCTGGTTTGCATTTCCCTTCGGCTTGTTTATTCCACTCATATGGTTTTGACAGTTGAAGTGCAGTTGTATTGGTGAACCTGGTGCGAAACCGTGAAACAACACAGTGCGAACCCGACAGCTTTGGGGTTGGATCTAGTGCGAACCTAGTTCCAACCTGAGCGAATAAAAAAACACTTTGACAGCACTTAGGTTGGAACTGGTTCCAACCTAGGTTGGAACTTTTTAAAAACGAATTCGACATAAGTGGTTCTAGAGGCCTCTAGTGGTATCCATCCAACCGCGTAAAAAACCTTGATGAGATTTATGTCATCATTTCCTATATGTAGTTCAATTCTGGATTTCGGCGCCCCCCTAAGACCTGGCGCCCTTGGCGGGGGCCAACCTGGCCAACCACACGCTACGGCGCTGACAGCTATATATATGTAGACGAGGAATCAGAAGGAATAAATTTTGACTGTTACGTCCTTTTCAAATGTTGGTCTAGAAATCATCATCATTATTTAAAATATGGCTAGTATGGACCATCTTCACATAATCAGAATGCATTAGATTGATTTTAATATTGTTGGTTCAAACCATCTAAAATAACGCGAAATATCAAAATTTTAAGCATTTTTATTCAATTTCAAATTTTGTACAAAGCTACCACCCACTACCACTGATATCCCATGCCATTAAAAGCCTTTTCAATTGCTTCCTTTTGTACTTAATAAGCAAAGGAGGGAGCTCTGCAAGTATCGTTTCAAGAAGTTTCCGGTATTGGGAGGTGTCTTGCGCTGGGGGATCTTCCCCTAAATAGTTAATAAGCCGCCTTACCTTGGGAAATTAATATCTTATGATCTGCTTTACGTAGTTTACGTAGGGCGGTCGTATCTTGTATATAACTCTTCTGATTTTTTCGGTAAAAATAAACATAACACATTATGTTATAATCATGTTATGTCGATCATGAAATTGCCTTTCCTCCATTTTGACAGAGAATTTATAACAAAATTATTACAAGTTTTGTTATTTGTAAGTTATGACTAACTGGTCGGTGCCTCTGACAAATCGTTTCGCGGAATTATCTCTTCGGTTCCTCATCCGTTGAGAGGTTCTCAATCCTTTGGTCATTGACAACCTCGAGATGTTCCTCAAACAAAACCCTCCAACTCAACAAGTCGAGTTAAGTACGAGACACTGAAGACGACCTTACTGTTGAGGTCGAAATAGGTATCTGTCAAGGTACAATTAAGTGGTGGAATTAAATGGGATTGTACAAACTCGTCTTATGACAAGTGAAGACATTCCGCTAAAAAGCTCAAATAATTTTCTTAACAAAATCGATTAATAAGTTTTACCACTACCGCTTGTTTGTTGTACTCCATCACGAATGTCTTCCTCTTGTTGGTCATTTAAATGTCTGTTGTTAATCCCTTTCGTATGTTTTCCTCAGTCGTTGTCTCCCAAGAAAATATTATCGTTACAGATGTGAAACATCGCCACAGCTAAGTGAACACCAGCATTGTAATTACACAGATAAAAATATGTTGTGATTTTAAATGTATTTTCATGCACATGATTGGAGCATGCAAATAAATGTAACATTCAATCGATCTCACTTGTCTCTTAAATCGAAATCAATTTAAACGGTGTTTGCTTGTAAAATTCAATCAAATTGAATATCGAATTTTAATTCGTTTGATGGGATAAGCTGCAATTTTACACGTCGTTGAATTTTCAAAATTATTTGCTGTGTACTTAGGCACTCTAAATGCCGTTCCTTTCGTACTGTATCATTGTATTCCATAACCTCGACCAAAACCCCGAGTTTTTCGGGTAAAGTTACGTATTTGCAGAATTATGGGGTCAAGACAAGCTCGTGGTCTAATGGTCACCGCTTCTGCCTTATAAGCAGGAGGTCGTGGGTTCAATTCCAGGCTGTCCTTGTCCTACTTTGTATTTCTATATTAGTTCTTTCTGTGTTTCGTGTTATACCAAAACGATTCCTACTGTTATAACCTTCCACAACACAACCCAACCCAACCCAACACAATCCCAAAACCTCCCGTGGCATCATGAGAGGTCGTAGAGTTCTCTGCATCTTTCTTAAGTAGGTGTCAACAAACCATCCTTCCCTTCCTCAGCATTCGCAAGGGCGTGGCAGGACAGATCTCTACTATTGGAGAATGCATTGCTTCCATCTAAGAGATAGTGATTGTCTCAAATCAATATCTGTGGTAACGGATGAAAGTGATGCTACTCTCATACAATAGTCTTGGCTTGTACCACCTACGAATTTGTGCGAACTGCTAAATGCTAATGCTAATTTATTTGAGGAATTCATGGAATAATGCTGAAGAAATTTCAAAAGAAGGAGGAAGAATAAGGAAGTTTTTGAAGGCATTGCTTAAAAAATGAAGGAGTTCTAACCAATTTTCGATGAAGCTTCTAATGGAATTTGTTAAGAAATTCTTAAAGAATTTTTCAGAGCGATTGTTAAATAAACTTCCGAAGGAATTCCTTATGCAGAAAGAAATTTGTTAAGGATTAAGATAATTTTGGAGAAATTTGCAGATAATTTCGAAGGAATTCTTAAAAGAAGTGTCAAGATGCTTCGAATATTCTCAGAAACTCCAAGAATTAGAATTTTCTATAATTGTACAAAATCTAGAATTTTTGCATATGCCCAGTTTTTATAAGGGTTTTGGTAGGTTGTTATACATAATTGTTAGAAAATCTAACAATCACTGGTTGGTTGAGGCAGCGAGGCGACAGCATCCCAGTTCTGAGTTACAATGGCAGTAAATATGAAAAGAAGAAGCGTTTTCAACTGATGCTCGCAATATACCAAGTGGTTTTGCAATCGTACAAAATTGATTTCAATATAAAAACTAGTTACTCGGGACAAACAATGGAAAAGCATTCACAGTAGGGATTTAATTATTTTGCTAAATTGGTTTGTCAAATAATTGTCCTAATAGCACAAATCTAAAAACAAGGAAAGCTTATTAAATAAGTGGCTTTGGATTATTTTGATAGATAAAGAAAGTAAATATTGTTAAATAATTAATATGCTACTTAACTTGAAACTCCTGAGATGCAATGATTTGCCTACACCAATGGCAGATCCTAAAAGAATGGGGCGATTTTGGCATGTATACAGACCCCATATTTTGCGAGTCACCTACAAATTTAGGTACCCGACTGAATGAGGTCCTGGCTTAGACGAATTCCGAAGATCAGTTTAACAATTCTAGACAACATTTGAGAGTAAAGGTACTTATTCCTTCTGATTCTTATACGTGGACGAAGAATCAGAAGGAATAAATTTGCTTACGCCCTTTTCAAATGTTATCTAGAATTATTTTATTTTACTAGATGGAGCCTCATTCCAAATCTCAACAATTAATTAACCAAGACAAGTGTGTCATTCTCGACTTAGAGACACCATCGCTTGAGGTAGATTTGAAATTGAATTCTGACGAGTTCCACCTTAACAACATTTATGAACCACCACGTTGAATTGCTTCACAGATACGTATTTACAGAATCGATTCTCGACTCGACTCAAGTTAATTGATTTTTTTTTCGATTAGTCATCGGCAAATTATGATCGGTGCCGCACCAACCCTAAATCATCGGCGGCGGCGGCGGCGCACAAGTCTAGTTGTGGCATAGATGCTCGTGGAAGAACGTTCTCCCAGCAGAAGAAATGCGACGAATCAGCAGCATTCGGTAGCAAACAGGATTTTGATGTGCTAAGAGACGGATTGACGTGAGCTTTATTAGACATTTGATATCCGCATCTGAAATTAGTAACCTGATCAAAACAAAGATTTACATGTTTGGGAGAAAATCATTACTTAGAAGAAGAAGAATACTTAGTTCTGATTTCGGTTTCCATTCGAATAAAGATTTTCTTAACTGAAAAGGTGGTGTGAAACTGGTACAGTTTAAAATTCGAAAATTAAGATAAACAAAACTGAGGAGGTGGCTTTTTTTTAAATTTTGCACATACGTATAAGTGTATAGATTTGATTGACGTCCAATATTTAGCACTCTTGGTCTAATTTTATGAAATTTTTCGAAAGTGGTTTAGTTTATAAAACGAGATTATTGAAAAATTTTGCTACTTTATTCTAACGGAAAATTAATCGTTGGAACATTTTCAATTTTATTTGAAATATTCCTATGGTCATAAATGTATCCACTTCCATAAGAACAATCTAAATTTCTTTCATTTATTGCGCAAAATTATTTAAGAATAAATATTCATGAAGTTCCAAACTTAATTTCTAACTGTTTAGTCGTAGTCCAGTTCGGTCCAATATGTCACCAATTTTCATTTTCAATCCTGATCATTGTTGACAAAGATTTAAATTCATTCGCTCACCGTCGTGATCCACGTTGATGTGCAGACTGTTCCCAGCAGCGGATGCTGGCGGTCCGGAATTTTTCGATCGTTACCAGCTGGCGCGCCGTTTATGTACATACAGCGCCCGCTATCATCGTGACCAAAATAATGGTAATCGGAGAGAAAAGTAACATTTTCACTACCTTAGACAGCACGAAGCTTCTTCACTGTAGCCTCAAGCATGATTGCCAGCGGTTCGTTGACGAATCAACACAAATCAACAATAATTTCCAAAATTCTGATTTATCTCAGCGACAAAATGGAATTATGCGCAATGATCACCGCACGCTTCCGTTTCGTTTATTGACTGGCCTATTAGAATTGTAAATCCTCTTCCGGGTCGGCACCGAAACTACACTGGGCCAGCCTTCAGCAAAGTGTTGCAGAAGATTCTCACATCCACTGGCGATTCGTTGATTCGATCTGTCAACAAATTTTGAATTTTCGACACGCGGTACTTCGATGGCGTCTACCACGCGCGTAACGAGAACACCCAACTTCAAAGCCAAAATTGATCTCTTATGTTTCCGATGTCCAGGATCCAACGTCTTGCACGCGATCGCGACCGAAAGCTTAAACCAGACTAGCCCTGTGGCCCGATACAAAGATATATTTATAACTTTCGGTTCGAGATGATGCCGCACACCAGAGGGGAACAATGTCGCACGCGCTGCGAGACTTGTGTGATTGACTATGTCGCGTCGTCGCTCAGAAATATGTAATGCGAGACGAGAGATCTCGTTCGATTGCCAAAAAAGAAAAACGCGTAAAGGCAGTAGTTCTCAATGGGGTGGCTTGATATTGATGAAAAGTATGAGCGTATGTTTTACTTCAAAAATCTGATTGACTTTGAGTAGTGTAAAATAACAGCTGATTCATGTGATCTTCAAAATAAAGATAATACTGATCTAGTTACTAGTTACTCACAGTGAAATTCATTATTTGAAACAGATTGCGATTGTTATTTGATTCATATGGGATGTTGCTAGGTTGATTTACACGTCATCGTTAAAAGCCAATCCAATTAAAATAATCACACTTAAGGTCTTCGAATCATACTGACTTGGATTAGATTTGACAATATTTTAGGAATTGCTTAGCTAAATTAGGATATTTAGGATATTCTGAACAACAGCAAAAAAAATCCGACCTCATATTTACTTTTATCGTTGCAAATGGAATGAAAGAAAACCACTTTCGCATGAGTTGAAATAAAGGGATAATCACTAACTATTTGTAATTATGTGATAGTAGGATAGATTTTGAAACTTTCACGATGTTGGATATCCTACAAATAGCTTAAGGTCCTCTAAACGAAATAAATACATCATTAATCTCGTCGTTCTTCTCGCTAACGTGAATGGTCACTGCCTAAAATTACAAAAATGTTTTTACTACTTGGTATTTTATGGGATGAACATA
>NC_085139.1:256649642-256729596 GCF_024139115.2 Armigeres subalbatus | reverse complement strand
TAATTAAACTAAATTATTGTACAAGAATCATGTAAATTTGCATTAAATAAACATGATTTCGGTTCTGTAACGCTTCACGGCAAATGAGCCTTCTAAATAAATGATGGTTTGAAAACAATATTTTTTCCTTTTTTTGGCATGCAATTTGGATTGAAAACATAAAAAATTCTGGAAGAAAGGATCGCATAGAGCTCGAAAAGTGAGATATGAGCATGATGATAGGATGTAAGATGGAATAACGGCAGGTATTCCGCCCGGCTATTGCGCTATGGCACACCCCTCTAAAGTCAATCTTTAAGCTCAATTTCAACTAGCTGCGTCGCAAATTCTCGAGTAAGCACACACCACAATTACCGAGGAGTAACGTGATGAACTCATAAAACATAAACAATCCCGATAATAAAGATTTAAAAAAAATACCGAGGGGTTGACAAAATTTCTGTATCTTTTGAGACCATATCGGGAATTGGATCCTGCCTAAAATGCCACCTGTTACCTTACATAAGTATAGATGAGTGAGACTAATCCAAACTAATTCTCTACTTTCTCTACCAGCACGGCGCCATCTCTATGACTGGGCGATAGCAGCACCGTTTCCTGGTCTCCACCTTCCGTCTCCTCTACGCCAAACATGGACAAGCTGGAGCTCGAGATACGGAGGAGATCGATGAGATGAACACGAGCTTTCGCTCATCGATCGACTCGACTCGAGCGACACCATGGACGACGAGAAGCAGGAACAGCTGCTCGTCGACACGGGCCGTGTTCGACAACCTCAACTCGAGTCACGCCAAAACAGCCTGACGGATTCGCAGATTTCGATCATTTCGAAGCATGACGGCTATCCGGAGTCGGGACATACTACGCCACTGACTCCGACGACGGACACAGCGAGAGTGCTCCGACAAACTCGGAACGGATTCACTTCGATATCGGAGGAAGACAAAACCGTGATGACCGACAGTAGGATGATGTACAACCACAGCTGTGGACACCAAAACTGACACTGCAGCAACGATTTGCGAAAACTAAGGTCAAACAGAAAAGAAAGACTCCAGGGGATAATAAGCCAATGCGGCGGCTGCGAAACACAAGAAGGCTGCCGTTGCAGACGCGCCGGGCACAAACTGGCGGCGTCGATCAGTATTCTCCCAATGGCGGGAACTCATTAGTCAGTTTTTTTTCCGCCAGGCTCGCCCCATAAAAAGAATAACCTCCCTCGACAGTGGTGCTGGGGTGCTCCAGTTGCTGTTCAAGTCGGCTGTCGGTGGCCTGTGCGAGCGCGAATGCCTCCTGGCCATGGCCGGTACGGGACTTTGGGTGCCATTGCCGGGATCGCCGGCTCGCTGGACTGATGAACGTGAAGATGGCCAAAACGGGCTTCCTGGCGGTGAACTGATCTGCGTTGTCCAGACGCTCGGCTGGCCCTGACGATCGGGCCGTGTGATGCCAATCTGGCTCAGCAGGATGAGGTTAGTAGGATCCGATTTTAAATTTCTATTTTATTGACCCATCTGGATATGATGTTCTCTTCTGTCATCCTTGTGGTTTCTTCTGTTTTTTTCCTCTGTTCTATTTCCGTCTGACAGTCGGTGTGGATAGCGGTGACAGCAGGTTCGGGACTGTTGACGGCACTGGCGTTGCACTTCCTCGTTAGCGTCTCTCGTGTACTATTCAGCGCTGAAGCTTTGCGCCAGGTGAGTTAATAACACAAATAAATTATATCATGAGGGCAGTTATTCTGATTTCTGGTTGATATTCCTGTCTTGCATTTTTTATATAACATGGATTCGGTTATTGAAGAATATTTGGCTTCTTCATACATGAATAATTGTTTTATTAACAGCAAACATAATCGACCCTGTTGAAGCTTATTTCAACAAATATCTACTTAACTCAATAATCTACACATTTATACCATTGGAAAATCGTAGCCACCATCGTGACTCTATCAGCATCAGTATCAGTATCCTCGTTGTAGCGGTAATATATTATCTCTCCGAACTATCACAATGCTTTCGATGCGGATGGGGCTCAGTTGATGGATCTTGTTTGCCTGCCGAATCCTATGACATATTCTTGGCTCCAACTGTGTCAGTACCGTTGAAATATTTGCTGTTGTTACTATAATAGTGTTTAAGTGGTTTGAGGGTATGTGATATCTGAATCGGGAAGGGCATTAATGGAGAACTTGATTAGAAAATGTGCTGCTGTTAAGGCAATAATATCGGTGGGGTCATTCTATAGTGGGGCTAGAAGTCTTAAGTTCAGGGCTGCAACAATTCGTATAAGCAGGGTGGGGAAGTTTTCATGGGTAAGCTTGTCGACAACTTCCTTCTTCAAAGAAATCTTCGCGGATCGCACAGCTGCTTTCCACAATTCTCTGAAGCTGGGGGGATGATTTTTGTCACATGATTTCATATAGCGGCTGACTGCTTAAACAGTTGTTCAATTTGTATAATTCGTGTTTCGCTTCTTGGACATTGAAGGCAGTGTGTCTCAGTCTCATGAACCTCCGAAGAGAAGAAAAATCCGTGCTGAGCTCCCGATGGAATCCCGACTAGAAAGTCATATCAAAATTATATCAATATTTGTTATTATATTATCGCAAATTTCTATAACAAAATTTATTAGAAACTTGGTGCAGGATGTTGTTAAAATATCTAAATTTATGTCAAAAATTGCACTACATGAAACTAAAAATTTTGTTACAAGTTTATCACAAAAATAACAATTTTTTTTCTTTCTAAGCAATGGAGGGGGAATCTGCTCAACAGACATCCTGGATTGTCCAGGAAGTGGGTACCTAACAGCAAACAAGGATTACATCCCCGACCCGCTAAGCCGTTTCCATTGCCGCCAAGCTCATCGTCCCTTCGGTACAACCAGAAAGTAATGCTTCAAGATGGGGGGCAGTGCACAACGCACCGTGGAGGTTAGCTGCGTGTCCTTGCAGCACCAAACATCGTAACTCTTTTTTTAGAATAACACCATGGTATCGTGCCAGCACATTGCCGGCTTCCCAGGTGGCCTTACCACGCCCTATGTCCTCGAAGGTGGAAGGGTCGACTTCGCGCTGCTTCCCTCTGCACGGCTGGTATCAAGAAGATGATGCCGCGTGCACTAAATTGACCTTCTGCGATAGGGCCTATTCGCCAACACAGAGGGATCTGCCGACGCGGTGCCTACGCCCGCCACAGCCTTGACGAGGACCCCTTCCGTCCTCGGGCTCGGAACCCGCCCGGTTGACCAACGCCGCGAAAGCGATGATACCATGTTGTTCTTCGCGCGGCCACTTGTTCGATAGAAGGATCGAGTTCGACCACAGGGTACCGGTACCCAAGTAGCACACGCAACATCTTCCTAAAAGCACCTTGTTTCTATTCAGTTTCATATAAGGCATTGGAAAAACGTTGGAATTGTGATCAATGTTTCATTGAAATTGCAATGCAGTACGTGTTTGACATTTGGAAACAAACAAACAAATAATACTGCACTTTATGTTGCAAACACGAAACAAAACCATGAAGTTGCATATTTTTTACCATGTAATTTAAGTGTGTCTTTCAAAATTTAATTGTTTGTTTAAATTAAGTTGCAGATAAGTTGAATGTGTCTTCATGTTTAATTTAGCATCTCTCAACGTTTTGACAACTCACATTTTTTCCTGTGATGGTGCAATCAAGTAACAGGAAACCCGAGTACAAAGCTTCACAATTGTATGGTTTTGTGAGTGAGTCAGCATGCAGTCCCTTCGAAGTGTTGAATGGTGCTGTGGTAGAGTGAAGGGTGCTGTGGTAGAGTCAATCAATCACAAGATTCATAAAGCGAATCCAGTTTTATATTTTTATTTTATTTTTTTTCTGCTGTAGTATTTTGCAACAGTATTGTGCAATTTTACTGCAATCGAAGGATGTTTCCGTAGGCTCCAACTCTTGCGCTTTTTAGATTCCAAGATCGATATTTGATGGCACACGCAAAGATTGTTTCTGTCCGAATAGTTGCAACACAGTGAAATGTTCAGTAGTGAAACAATTTTTGCTGCTTGGGTATGACCCATGAAGCCGACTCCGAACCCTTGAACCAACGGCGTTCCAGCCAACTTCATCTTTACACATCCTCCGGGTAGTGTCCAGACCACATGTGGCAAGCATGTGGTCATGCATTGTGCGAAAAGTGGGCACACGAACAACACGTGTTCCGCTGTTTCGTAAACCTGCGCACACCGAGTGTCCGAACCGGTGTAGATACTGTCTGAAGCAAACCGGCCTGTAAGGACTCCAGGTGGAAAGTGATTTCCATAGCGCCTCTTTACTCACGTACCCATCTCCGTCATCAACCTAGTGTCCATCTACCCTTAGTGGAACTGTCCCACGCACGCTGCCATTTGACCATTGAGGCCACCTGACAGTCCACGGATGCCTATCGTGCCGCGCATTTCAGCACTCTATGTCTTCACCGATAACGATGTCAATAGGCATCATATCGGTGATGACGCAAAGTGCATCGTGCGACACGGCAGTGCGCTCAAACTCTAGGCACATGAGCCTATTCGTACTTTCTAACTCTGTTCTGTAGCAGTTAATACGCAGGGCCGTGCCCTGTTGCCCTCCATACTCCAGATGGACAGAGCAACGCTAGCCTTACAGGGACGGAATGGTTGACATTTCTTTTACCATTCCTTCTTCTATGCAAAAAATAAAACAAAACCACGGCAGCACAGCAGCAGCCACGCCAAGCAGACGACAGTCAGCATAGCTTTACCATTTTCTCTCACAATTAATGTCGTACACACAACGTATAACCGTTTTTGTGGAAATATTCATTTCATTACTACTTGCTTGTAGAGACAAGAACGAATAAATCAGTAACTACGGATAGCATCTTCTAGGCTTTGCGCCACAGGTATGAACTCGATTCGTGCTGTTTGGGCTACGAGCCGAAAAAAAATCTCACGCAAATGTTGACTGCGCGCCGGCACGACTCTAACGTAGCAGCAAGCAAACAGTTTGCTTCATCGGAAAAAATAAGTCATGTATGTCGCGTAATTTTTTTTTAAACCGTTTCGGCTTTTCGCAAGAAATTTGACTGAAAAAAGATAAACATTCGCATAATCAAAGTGTTTTAATGTACATTTCCCAATACTGAGCCAGAAGCTTGCGCTTGCTGGCATAAGCCGCGGAGCTTTTGGACATCATCCTGGACAATGCCACTATAGCTATGGAGGCAGGCTTGCAGGCGTAATTGACGTGGCTACCAAAGGTGAGCTTATCGTCGATCATTACCCAAGAGTTTGATGGAGCGTTCAGAGGTGACGCAGTTGCCTGCTCTTATACCGCTTGTTGCTCCGACTTTCGGTTGTTAAACAACCACCTCAGTCTTGTGATGAGCCAGTTCTAACTTCCTGGAACTCATCTGCTGCTCCACAATTGGACCGAGGGCTGCAGTCTATCCACCTCTTCGATCGATTCGCCGTAGACTCTCAGCGAATATCGCCAGCGAAGCCGACGATTACCACGCCCACCGGGAACTTCAACCTCAAGACGTCGTACATGACGTTCCCAACACCGGACGCAGTGGGACCTTGCGGAACCCTGAGGTTATGTCAATGCACTTCCGTCACGCCTCCGCGTCGTATACCAGTACTCGATTCTGGAGCTTCCAAGAATCTTGTAGGTACTCGGAATTTGCCGCAGGAGCGCATCTGCAAAGAGCCCAACTGGCACTATTGAATGCATTCCTACGTCAAGAGTCATACTGCACAATAGCGAACTGCCTCCTCTTACGCTGGATAGCTATCTCCGCGGATTTGGTATCCGACAAGATAGCGTCTACGGTCGACTCACCCTTCCGGAAGCCAAACTGGTTACTCGATAGACCATCCACAGCCTCCGTGCATATCAACAATCTTCTCGAACACCTTTCCCGCCGTATCAAGCAGGCATATGCCGACAGATCCCCCGGTGGTTTTCCTGCCTTTGGCAATAGGACCAAGCTCTGCCTTTTCCATGCTTCAGGGAAGACTCCCTCGTCCAGGCATCTCTGCATGACAGACCTGAACATCTCGGAAGCCTCAGCAATGGCCGCTTTGATGGTCAGGTTCGGAATACCATCCGGTCCTGGCGCCTTACCTATAAGGGACTGTGCAATCCCCGCAGGTTCCACCAGGTTCCTGGCCTCTGGCAGCTCCACAAAGTGAGGCCAGGGACTTGGGTCATGGCGTGGGAAGAGCCCCGCGATGATCCTCTCCAGGATCTCTGGAGACTGCTCTGTAGGGGCCTTCGCCCCACGTGTCTTGACCATTACGTCCCTATAGGCGTTGTATTACGTAATAAAAATAATAGAAAAACACAAAAAGTGCTTCCATCTTCAAAAATGTAACGTTTTTCAAAAATATGTTTCACTGGTCAAAACGCCCCAGTGTAAGCAGGACGATATGCCCTTATCAACTGGACACAAGTGCGGCGAGCTTGCAGCGGTTGCTACCAAATTATATGGAAACTATTAAAATGTAATTCCAATCTGCTTAAATGAACTTACGTTGGTTTTTTAATGTCAAGCTAATAAGATTTGTAATCTTTTATTATGGGATTGATAAAATACTAATGAAGGGCATGAAACGTCTTTGGTTAGGTGGGCGTATTCTGGCAATTTTGAAATCCATTTTTCACGACTTTTCAAAAATCTTTATTACGTGTTATCTGTAATATTTTTATATGACTACTCATGGGCAATACATATGCGACTTCCTGACTACCAAATAACACAAAATAGCAAATTGATTGAAAAGTAAAAAGTTATCAAGGAGTTGCCTTAGGGGGGGGGGGGCATATTATACCTTCTTACCCTACATTCAAAGTTACGTTTTTTTTCTGGCAAAAATAGGCCTCCCAGGTAGGGGGAACGGTAAATTTTTTTCAGGAAAAAAAATTCAGCTGCATATCAGCATATGGAAACACATGGCTGAGTATTATTTGCAGTTCAAAATAATTTGATGCCGATGTTAGGTTCTCCGAATTGCCCGGGAGTTCAGATCAATTGGTCTACCAGAACAACTACCATTATTGGTATCAAACCGAAATCAACTCAGAATGCCAATGGAAGTCCCTAGAGCTCTTGTGTATTATATGCAGTTTAGTTGAATGCTGATGGCTTTACATTCCAACTGGAAAATGTCCTGCTTTTCAACTTAGTATTCTTGTTAGGTTGTATTAGTATTGGGTCTCTAGTCAGCCTTGCGAGCATAAACGAAGGATTGCCAATCCAGAGGTTGCAAGTTAGATTCTCGGTCCTGCCTAGGATATTTTCGGGTGGGAAACATTCTCAAATTTCTGAGCATAGTTGATCCATCGCAATTGTTACGCAAAATTTTACCAGCGACGGCGGATTGATCATTTTCAGCCAGCAGCGGCGACACGTGGCGGCGTCTCGTCGTTGGTGATCGGCAGCGTGTGAGCTAAGTTTATGCGTCCAAAATTCTCCACAGTTCTTTCTGAAAGTTCCTCGATGTGTTCGTTGGGAAGTTCACTAAGAATTTTCTTTGTACATTTCTGCAGATATTTCTCCGGAAGTACCTACAGAAATTCCCCCGGAGTTTCTCTAGCAATTTCTCCGGGAGTAAATCCAAGAATTCCTCCAGGAATACTTCCGGAAGTTCATCCAAGAATTCCTCTGAAAAAAACTCCAGGAATTTCTCCGGAGGTTCTTTTAGAAACTCTTTCGAAAGTTCCATCAGGAATTGGTTGTCAAATTCTTTCATTCATTCTTCGGAAGATAATCCAGGAATTCTTCGGGAAGCTTCTTCTGAATTTTTTTGAGAAGTCCCTCCAAGATTCTTCCTGAAATTCCACCCAAAACACCTTTGAAATTGCTCCAGGAACTCCTCAAGAAGTTACTTCGAGAATTTCTTCAAAAGTTCCTTAGGGTGTTCGTCGGTAAGTCAGATAATTTTACCGGAGGTTCCCTCAGGAGCCTTCAGCAAATACGTAACTTCGGGAACGAAGCACTGATAGAGCTATGAGATGAAAGCCAGGAGCCCTAAGAGAATAACCCTAAGTTGAATTATAAAAAAGTGATCGAAGAAAGAAACAATTTCTAATAGTAATATGAGAATTAAATCGTTATTGTTACCCGTTTATATCCCTATACAATTATGTTTTGCCGAGATCTCAGCATTTTCGCTTCAAAAACAAATAATCGACCCAGCTTGACGAATTGAGATTATGTCTGTATGTGTATGGCCATTGTTTCCTGTTAAAATTGTTCGAATCGTTCGGATATGGGATTAAAATATATGGCCAGAATACATTTTTTACGCAAAAGATGGCTGTGAAATAGTCTCGCTGTTTTTCAGGCACTTCGCTTGAACAGCTTTTCTCGCAACAAATAACTCCTGATTGTTCCATAAAATACAAGCATAAATCGATAGAGAACACAATAGTTCGTGATACCTTATAAAAAATAATTCAATTGATCAAAATCATCATCACGTTAAAAATGCGCAAATATGAATTGGTATGGATCATAATTTAGTTTTATTTTTCATCATCATTATCCGAAGATCTCTGGAATCTGGATCATTTGTTATGCATTCATAGGAAAATAGTAGGAATGTTATTACTCTTTTGTGATCTAACGGAAGCCCTCCTTATCCGTGCGATAAGACGCGCGGCTACAAAGCAAGAGGGTGGCTGGGTTCGATTCCCGGTGCCGGTCTGGGCAATTTTCGGATTTGAAATTATCTCGACTTCCCTGGGCATAAAAGTATCATCGTGTTTGCCTCATGATATGCAAAAATGGTAGCTTGGCTTTGAAACCTCGCAGTTCATAACTGTGGAAGTGCTTAACCTTTTGTCTGTGCTCTGGGGTCAATATGACCCCAGGCCACTTTGAGTGGCTGCTATTTTTTTAGTTTTCAACCGATTCTTCTAATTTTTGGTAGTTTGGTAAAACTCGCCGAGATTCGCTTGAAAAATCTTGAAAATATGCGCTACAGTGTACTTTCTTCAAAAAACTTACGTTGTCTGTGCTCTGGAGTCAAATTGACCCCAAATTGAAATTGCTATAACTTTTTTAATGTTTGGCCAATTTTGGATTTTTGGGGCTGTTTCGAAAGATAATTTAATCATCTTTCAGGTCGTTACCAAAGATTGACAATAGGTGGGGGGGTACATCGCGGGGAGTGGTTTTCGTAAAAAAGGGTACAAAAACAGTGATTTTTTATGATTATTTTACTTATATCTGAAAATCCTACCCATTTTGAACTGCACCTTTTCAAAAAGGTTAAGCAGGAAGGCGTATGCTTTGACATGAGGCATTGATTAGTTTAGAGCTTGGTCGCTAGGTGGCAGTATATTGGAATTCATTATTTTAGACTACTCAAGTAATTCCGATATATGGAATTTTCCCCATTGTAAATATTCTTGTCGCACAAATTTGAAATTTGTAAAGATGATGTCTTTAACACAGTTCGTCTGGTGGGAATGGACTGTCATGTGACGGAATAAACAATTAGGAAATTCACAACTGGGCGGCGCTAGTGTACTTGCAATATTCTTGCAAATATTGCTTTAGCTTGAAATCCCTCATACCTACACCCAAGTTGTATTCGGCAACATTGTTCAGGATGTCCAGGACTACAAAGCGGTGCTCAATATAATGAGCACTTCTTCCAAGTTGCGGCGCTAGTGAACTGTTATATTTGAGTATATTGTTCCATGTGAGATCTGATGTATTTTGGTTTGTAGCATTTTTGGCAAACATGAATGTTATGGTAGAGTTCATCAAAACTTTTCTTTGTATCAACCTGCTCCAGTGATGCTGCAAATAATAGAATGTGTTCACAGAATATGTTTTAGGTCATCCAAGAAAACCCTGGAATTAAGGCTTTGGGTCTACATGCGTAACCAAAGATCAGCCATTTTGCCGCCTATTTGTAAATTTCCTAATTGTTTATTCCGTCACATGACAGTCCATTCCCACCAGACGAACTTTGTTAAAGACGTCATCTTTACAAATTTCAAATTTGTGCGACAAGAATATTTACAATGGGGAAAATTCCATATATCGGAATTACTTGATAGTCTAAAATAATGAATTCAAATATACCACCACCTGGTGGCCAAGTTCTAAATTTATCAACGCCTCATGCCAAAGCATAACCTTTTGCCTTCCTGCATAACCTTTAAAAAAAAGGTGCAGTTCAAAATGGGTAAGCTTTTCGGATATAAGTAAAATAATCATGAAAAATCACCGTTTTTGTACCCTTGTTCACTAAAACCCCTCCCCGCGATGTACCCGCCCATCAATAGTCAATCTTTGGTAACGACCTGAAAGATGATTCAATTATCATTCAAAACAACCCCAAAAATCCAAAAAACAATAAAAAAGTTATAGCAATTTCAATTTGGGGTCAATTTGACCCCAGAGCACAGACAACGTTAGTTTTTTTGAGCACAGACAGAAGGTTAATGAACACTAAGCTGCGGGGAGACTCTGTTCCAGTGTGGGGATGTAATGCCAATAAGAAGAAGAAGATCTAACGGAATATATTGATCTTAAAATTATGGGATGCTTTATGGAAGCTTCTGAACTGTTTTATAAATTTATGATAGCATTTTGGAATGGAACATGGTCATGATGTTATTTGTCAAATGGAACAATCAGATGTTATTTGTCACAACGGAGACAGTTGCGACGCACCTCCTATCTAACTACAATGAACCTTGTGATCAACACCGGCCCTGCACTCAAAATAATTGTCACTTTAATTCTACTATAAAAAGTCATGTAGACTTTAAAAATCGAAACTTTCATCGGCCTTACTGGAATCAAATAAAACTTACTGAAATCACAAGTGCATCTTAATAAGAAATGTAGTGGAATTCATTAGAAAACATAGAAAATAATATCTATATACTCTTCTAGTGAATTCTACTCAAAATGTATGTGTGAAAAATATATGAGTGGGGTTCTGAGAGCGAAATGTATGTTTATTAACAATCGCTAATGAGAACGATTTGCAAAAAATATGTTTGAGTGTGAATTAATTTTCTACTCCTTTTTTTTCTCTCGCCCGCTTCTAGTGGACGGGATATCAACTACAGGGATACTATAGAAAAAAAATGATCGATGTTTCACCTAAAATTTAAGTACATGCCCAAACGAAAATTCACTGAAATTATTTTTTTTTATTTTCTAGTGAATTAAGAATAATGAGTGCCATCACTAATGAATCATTAAACTTTTAAACCCGAAAATATCTGCATATGTTTTCAAGTAGCTTCTAAGTGAAAATTATTTTTAGTGTATCGTTGAGGTTGTTAGATATCGGACAGTTGACGTGTCAGTCACAGAAGGTATAAAGTATATATAATAAGTTGTCAACAAAGTACTCAAGTTAGCGAACAAAGTGTAACTAAAAAATCTACTTAAAAATCTAAGTTAATGAATACATGCTGAATTTTAAGTTAGAGTTAGCCAATACTAGTTATAGTTAATGTTCTATGTTTAAAGTGTAAATGTGGAGCAATATTAAGACATCTAAGCAGTCTATTCATCACCGATCAAAGCACTGAATCATGCAAAGGGACACTAAAAGTTTTTTACAAAAGTATTTCACGCATTTGAAAGAAGATTTTTTATCATTCTAAGGCTCTTATAAAAGTCGTTTATGTTAATGTTAAAACTATGTGTCAAATGCCAGGAATTTTTTAACGTCGTCAGCGTAGAAGGTGTTGTTATCGGCGTCACTGTCTCGTTTAATAAATACGTCGCACGTTGAAAGAACCAGAAAAATTGTCTCTTTCGATGCAAAGGCAACAGTTTAAAAAATTCATTTAGTTCGCAATCGGAGAGGCTATAAGCATGTCGAAGAGGACAATGAGGACAAGACCAACTCATTTCTCTATCATCAGTTCTACACCGTTTCCGTGAGTTTCAATTTCGTCATTACGGGCGATATAAGGGAGATGTTCCGTCAGGTGAAGATGAACAACATCGACCAGCATGTACTGCGAGCTGGAATCGAGACCAGGTGAAAAAAGCTTGAGTCTGTCAAGCGAAATGGGAACGGAAAAAGTCCTTGGCATGTGGTGGTGCACCGCTACCGATACGTTTACGTTCAAGGTATCCCCGAGGATTAGCAAGGATCTGATGCAGGGGAGAGTTGTACCAACGATGAAGCTGATTTTAAGTACCCTGATGATGATTCTTATGTTCCTGAAAATACTTCTTCAGGAGATTTGGCGAAGTGGAGTAAGTTGGGATGACCAAGTGAAGTCCAAGCAGTACGAAAAATGGAAATTATGGTTACGCCTCCTTCCGCAGGTAGAGAATGTCAGTGTTCCAAGATGTTATCGTTCAAAGACTGGAGTTGGAGAGTGAAATGTCATTCAACTTCATGAGTTCGACGACGCCTCAGAAAATGGATTGCGTAGGGACACGGCAGGTATTTCCGTCCATCGTCATAGGGGCTAAAACCAACGAAAGCAACGTACATTTGCTAGAACTCCACTATAGCAGAACGTTTCTCCTGAGCTTACGATTTGGTACGCATGAGTTTTACAAAAAAGCGTCTCTTTTAATGGTTTTCGAGACTATGACGAACAGACGAAAATACCTGCCGTGTCCCTATATGCGCTTCGAATAGGCTGGCGAAGTGCTCTAATCAGCACAAAGACACGGGTAGCTCATGGACACACACAAGTTAAAGCCAACGCAAAGGTTTTTCTGGTCTGATTCACGCGACGTCCTCTGCTGGATCAATTCTGATCACCGTAAATACAGCCAGTTTGTAGCAGTACGAGTCAGTGAATTGTTGGAGTTGTCAGAGCCAAATGAATGGAACTGGATACCTTCAAAATCGAATGTCGCCGATGATGCAACGAAGTGGCAAAAAAGCCGGACTTGTCTCCAACGAACCGATGCTTCCGCGGTCCGGAATTCCTTTGGCAGTCGAAAGAACTGATGTATCGTTAGACAGAAACACAGCAAACCACAGAAGAGAAACGTTCGCACGTGTTACACCACTTTGTACTACTCTCGATGGAAAACCGGTACCGTGGAAAAGGTTGTTGCCGAAGAATAGTCCTCTTTATGGTCTTAGTCCTCTCCTTGACAAAGACGGATTACTTCGTATGAAGGGCCGAATAGATGCATGCGAGTTTGTGGAAGATGATACGAAACGCCCGATATTGCTGCCAAAGCGCCACCCAGTAACAGATCCAATTATCGCCGATATTCATCAGCGGTACTGCCACATTAACCACCAGACTATATTCAACGAAATCCGGCGAAGATTATCCATCCCTCAGTTCCGTTCAGCATTAAACCGTATAGGGTGAAGATGCCAGAACAGTCAAGCGATACCAGTTCATTCTGAGATGTACGCCCTTCCGTCTTTTCGTTTGAAGGCCGTTTGCCGTCCATTTTTGTATATTGGCATTGATTATTTCGCTCCATTGTACATTGTGATCACCTGTCAATACATCTTGAGGTTGCTCATAGTCTAGCTACAGACTCATGCATCCTTGCAATCCGGATGGACCTAGCTGAATGGAGAAGACTTATGTTATACAGGCCACTCCGGCCTTAGTCTGAACTATTCTGCCGAATAGCCTATGCGGTCAAATGACTTATTCGGCTAAATGACCTTTTCGGCTTAATTACCTATTCGGCTAAATGACGACTTCGGCTGTATGACCCTTTCGGCCTAATGGTCTGTTCGGCCAAATGGTATCAGGTATCAGAACGTCGGCTCCTCAATTTGGGACATTTGTGCCGTCGCATTCACTAGCTTTTCTCATCATTTACCTGACGGAAAAGGAAGTGAGAAGAGAAGATGAAGCTGGACAGGATAATGGAACAGGTTTATGGGGAAGGAGCCCTAGAAGACGGTTTTTGCATACGCCAAAGGTAAAAGCAAATCCATATTGATAAGGAAATTTCTATGTGAAACTAAATCCAAACCGTTCCCAAATAAAAAATACAACGGGGAACAATACAAACGACACATTTTGTAAAAGCGCAATTGCCTAACATTTAAGGTTTGGAGTGGAGCAAATTGAGCCTGTACACAAAACGAGCTGTATTAAGTCGCTGTTCGTTTATTGATAGATAATATTAATTGAAAAAAATGCTAAAGGCGAAACAAAATCATACGAACCATGTAGGATTAAATCTATTCAAGTACTTAGTAAATCTATATTTTGTCTCAGAAAGAATTCCAAAGTGGTATCAATTGAAAAGCGTTTGAGACGAAGCATAACATATACTGACTATGTATATGAGCTACCATTTATAGGAAAGCCAATTATGTAGGCTCAAGCAAATAAGGCTCTGTATTAAAGAGGTGTTTCACAAAAGCACAGAGGAAGGAACAATGAGTTTTTTTAAAGGTATATGTTTGATTGATTGATTTGAGCCATCTTAACTGAGGTGACGAGCTCGGTGGTGTAGTGGCTATCGCTTCTGCCTTATAAGCAGGAGGTCGTGGGCGCAATTCCATGCTCGTCCTGTTGTTGTTATATTTCTATCTTAGTTCTATCTGTGTTTCATGTTCTACCAAAACGATGCCTACTGTTATAACCTTCCACACAATCCCAAAACCTCCCGTGGCACCTATGAAAGGTCGTAGAGTTCTCTGCATCTTTCTTAAGTAGGTGTCCTACTAACCATCCTCCCCCTTCCTCAGCATTCGCAAGGACGTGGCCAGGACAGATTTCGACTATTGGAGAGTGCGATGCTTCCATTTAAGAGATAGTGATTAGTCCCAAATCAATATCTGAGGTAACGGATGAAAATAATGCTACTCTCATGCAATAGTCTTGGCTTGTACCAATTTGTGCGAACTGCTCAATGCTAACTCTGATCTTCTCGCGGTTTTCTGCATTACATTCTGTATTAAATTCTCCAAGATCTGAATGAGTATCATAGTTCTTCATCGTAAGTTGTGTAGTCCAGCTGCAATTTTCTGTTTTTGGATGTTTCTGTATACATTTTTGCATATAAATAGGCTGACCATACGTACCGTATTTAACGGGACAGTCCCGTTTTTAAGACCTTATTGTGCTGTCCCGTCGTAATCTCAAAAATCCTCAATTTGTCCCGTTTTTACATTGATTCTACCAAAGAGCACCAAAATATTATTCGAACAAATTCAATATTTTAGGCAGGAATCTAAACCCAGATACTCAAAAAGTGGATGAAACCCATCAAAATAGTGTCAAATGTTATATTACTAATGTTGCTTGTAAAAGAATCCTATCTATGCTGTTATGTATTTTCCATGGATCGAGTTTTCTTAACGTTAATGTCAAGCGGTATTTCTACGGGAGAATTATTTATTCATACAGTTTCATTTATCACTTTTTTAGGCTAATTCCGAAGGCATTAAAATAGGCATTAAAATTTGGCCAATTTTATTAGTGGATTTAATGGATTGAGTAACTTGGTTGGAAAGTATATCCTGAAAATCAGGGCACGCCTCAACGTCAATAAAATGAAGCGCTGGGACAGACATTTTTAATCCCAGATTATTAGAGATTTTTTTTTCAAATCTTGCGAAGCAGGTAATGCTATGTTTTTCAAATTTGCTGCACCACATATTTTTCAATCCTTTGATTCTTTTCGAAACTATAAGAATCATTCAAAGTTATTCTGAATAATTCTGAATATTTCGAAACCATCTACTGTAAAAAACGTAGACATTGAAAAATAATTAATAAATCAGCTGAACGAAATCGAGTTTAAGGCAGTTTCAAACCGAGGAAAAATTTGGTCAGATTTCGGTCCTCATGTACTTGTTTACATATCAGGAGGTGCTTGTTGAAAATTTCGCTTCTATATGTGTCTTTTAAATACAATCCGGCGGAAATCTCCGAGAGTTCAAGCTTCAAAACAGCCTATAAATTAGTCAGTCAACCATAATCATGGAAATAATTAAAATCACCTTTTATTAATGTTGTTTCCTTGTTGAGATTCTTGTTATTCTTATCCGCAGTTTTTTCCTCACTTATATTCATGGAAAGGGTTTTGGCACTGAAAATTAATAATCCCACCCTCTTGCTCTTTTCGCATTTGTCTTTTGAAATTTTTTTGTCAAAACTATTTTTGCCTTTCTCGTATACAAAGTATACGTAAAGGCTATAGGATCACTCCAAAACCGAACTTTTGATAGAAGGCTCGGAGACCCATAGTGTTATATACCAATCGACTCAGTTCGACGAATTGAGGTGATGTCTGTATGTGTGTATGTATGTGTGTGTGTGTGTACAAAAATGTGAGACACACTTTTTGGTACTTAGCATTATTCGACGCGGATTGCGGTCTAGTTGTTTCCTATTGAAAATTGGCCCGATCGGTCATTGCGTTCCAAAGTTGCAGCAATGCACTCAAATGACCGCAAATGCATATGAATTGATGGACAAAGTAAAATCTATCCCCCTAAAGTGCTAATTCGACCTCTCTTATGTGTTTTTCTTATTATTTTAATGCGCGAGAAAGGCACCACCAACGCTAGGTGGATTGATCTGGGTTTTTTCTTATCTCTCTAATCCCCAGACCGGCTTTAGAGGCTGGTTTACAGTTCGGAAAACGTGTAACGGGACTTGGTTCCCACGCATTTTGAAAAGGACGGGATTTGTGGGTTTTGGGCACGGAAAACGGACCAAATCCCATGACATGTTTTCCGTAAACTGTAAATCAGCGTTTAGGCAGGGTATTTTGACTATTTTTTGTTATTTTCAATTGTTCAGAATGAAATATTTGTAGTTCAGTATTTTTCCACAACTTACTTAATACAATAGAAGGTTATGGTGGTGATTGATTCACTCTAAAAAATTTCTCTAATTTCTTACACGGAAAATGAAAAATAAGCCCATAAATTTTAAAATTTCCACAGATCTGAATTTTTTCCCAAGGTTTTTTTGACATGTCCCGTTTTGCAAGTGCGTTTGTCCCGTTTTTTCACCGAAATGATCTGGTCAGCCTACATATAAACTTCCAACGAGTTTAGCACCGCCTAAACGTTGACTGATTTGGCTGAAATTGTGTCCATAGCATCAGGGCATCAAATAGAACCGAATAAGAGGGCGGCCCATCAAAAAAAATGAAGTTTTTCCCATACTAATTTGAGGCACCCTACTCCACAACTTCAGCATTGATATGCGAATTAATGCGAATCGATATAGGTGACAATTAGTTGAAAAACTAAATACAAACATGCAAATAATCCCACCCTTATTTAACCTCAATTTGAGATTGAATAAAAGTAGCCGATTTTCTCGGAGAAGCAAGAAGTCAGCTACGCCATAGCTCCGGTTAGAGCAGTAAGGGCTGTGATAAGTGAGAAGTGCGAAGTTAATGGTGAGAGGACTCTCACTCGCTCTTCATTTTCACTTCTCAATATTCCTAGTGGTCCTTTTGCCAAACGACCAAACGGCGTATTCCAATTTTTTTAAATGACCTTTTCGGCCAAATGATCTATTCGGCTGAATAGCCTATGCAGGCAAAAGACTTATTCGGCCAAATGACCTATTCGGCTAAATGACTTATTCGGCTAAATGAGCTCTTCGGATATATGACGGTTTTGGCCTAATGGTCTGTTCGGCCAAATGATACATTAGACCAAACAACTTTCGGTCTAATGGCCTTCGGCCAAGCGTTTTTCGGCCAAACGGCCCTTTCTGATAGAAACAATATGCAGAGGTTTTACACGACTGTCAATGGTGCGGGGCATTAGACTGCCCAGAACCCGCCATGTGCAATAATCGAGTTGGAAATTTTCTACCCACAAAACTCTTAAAAAGAAAGGCGGAAAATCAAAATTCATCTTATAAATTTTCCAATTTTTCATACAGTAATCTATTTTCTTCTCTATATGTAAAAATGAGTTTGAGCCAAGACAACGCATGGACCGATTTGTAATTTGAGGTCTTGAAGTCAGCTGTGTTTATAAAAAAAAACAGTCGCTAATTTGACAGGAAAAGGTAATGTCAAGAGAAGAAAATGTCAAAATACGGTATTGAGGCGAGTTGGAGAAAACCCAGAGCGATAGCACAATAAATTATCTAGAGTGCGACGCTGCAATGAACTCAGCAAATGACAGTTAAAATGCAAAATTATACAAACCCGAGTAAGGTCGGGTACGTTTAACTAGATACTATCTAATTTTCTCGAAACGAGTTGCTTTTGACAGTTTGACAGGAGCCAAAGCATAGTTAGATCAATATAGAGTTTGATTACGATCAGTTATTGCGATCAAAAGTTATGAAGAAATTGTTTTATCAATTGAAAAAGGTTGATGTCCGGCTTTGAATTCCAAAAAAGCAATATTACTGATAGGTAAATTTAAAGAAGTTTATTTTATTTCTGTTTTCACATTTTTTTAAATTTTCTTTTTCCACATAGCTTCATGATATGATATTTTTAAACATTTAGTTGACTGTGTTTAGGAATCCAAGTAAGCTAAATATAAAAGGATCTTTCGAAGTGTGTCGACGTAAGCCTATGTGCGGATTCTGATGCGGGGTGGTACAAAAAAGAGGTTTTGGAATATGTATTGAAAAAAAAGTCGTAGCGTGAAAAAAAATATCTATGATGAAAGTGCACATGAGAGAAGTAAAGCGGAAACTACACAGATTTGTTTCAAAATTTAGTCTGCTGTGGAAGAAATGCAATCAACGAACTCTAATTGGGCGAAGGGAAAGATGTTCTTCAATTTTGTTAAAAAGGCGGAAAACCCCAAAGGATGGACAAGAAAACCGTTCTCAGAATCCAGTTGCAGGACGAAGCAGAACAGATCACGCGAAATGAGTGAAAAATACTCTCCAGAAGAATAGTTATTTGCAGTTGCAGTGCTAGTGCGAAAACGGCAGGTTTGATATTTACTGATCAAACCAGTGAAATAAATACTAAAAATGTATAATAAATACGAAGAACGTGATGGAATATATTGCTCCAAATCCGGATGTTTAGAATAATGCAGAAGTTGCAGTGAAAAGGTATGTAAAATCTTCTTCATCTGAAGAGGCAAGAATGACTTTTCCAAAGCTCAGTACACTGATATATGTCTTAGTACCCTATAAAGTGGAGCTGATATGAATCCAGCTTATAATAAAATTCTTGAATCTAAAAAAAATGATATTCATCAGATATTTTGAATCTATATACTCTGTATTTGTTATAGGGCAAACCGCCAAATGTTGAACGGCTAATTTTGTCGCCAATTGTTGAAGAAAGAAATGCACGTGCGTGTTCCACAATAGGCGAAGAAATTAGCCGTTCAACATTTGGTGAATTACCCTACATATTCAAGTTATACATTATGTATTAAAGGAATATCAATTTCATCGTCCGTTCCGGAAGTCTCTCTACAAGAAATTATTCATCATACTACCAGCCGATTGTTGAGTAGTATAGCACTTGAGCTACATTCTTCCCAAACTTTGCAGTTGATATTTAAATGGGGCTGCGATGGGAGTAGTAATCACGCGCGTTATAACAGGTTTTCTTGCACTGAAACAATCAGAGTGTGCCGTGTAGTGTAGTTTGTTGTCAAATATCTCCCGTTGTTAAGGTTCAAATTACCGTCATCCAGTCATTGTCGAGAAAGACAGCCACGTGCTCGTACCACCCCCTGTAATAAAACCACCCACCGAGGAGAAAAAGCAGTCTCCAGCTGGATGGGGCAAGTATTTTTGTTTCAAAACTACATCATCCAATAGCGAAGACATAATTATATCCGGTGGATGCTTCATTTGGTTGTATTTCGCTTTAGTTTTCAAAAAAACTGCCTTTTGCAAAAAAAAATCCCAAGAGGGGAACCCTAGCAGCACACTTGATCCATATAGGTTACTGCAACTCGTATGTAACCAGATTCAGTCACATACAAGTTGCTGTAACTATTTTCGTCTGATTTGTGCTGCTCGGGAAATTATATATAAGGGAGCGTAAGAGTAAATCGTCGATTTCCCCTCTTGGGAAAAATGTTGCAAAAGGCAGTTTTTTTTTTAAAACTAAAGCGAAATTCAACCAAATGAAGCATCTACCGGATATAATTATATCTTCGCTATTGCATGATGTAGTTTTGCAACAAAAATACTTTCCCCATCCAGCTGGAGACTGCTTTTTCCCCTCGGTGGGTGGTTTTATTACTGGGGGTGGTACGAGCACGTGGCTGTCTTTCTCGACAATGACTGAATGACGGTAATTTGAGCCTTAATGTTTTAATTTTATGGTATCCAAAACAAACAAACCTAACTACACTGCAAACGTTCGTTTTTGCCGTGCCAAATGCTGCACTAAACGGTGTAGCTACACCTCAAAAACGAAAACGACATTAGAAAGACACCATAATAGTTCTTATACACCCTAATGCTATTTTACTGGCTCTTCCGTGCCCAAAAAGGGACAAACAAGCCTCGATATTTATAGTCCGCTGGATAAGAGTGAATTCTACCTTGCTTTTGAACAATTTTGCTTCTGGAATTAATTGGTTGTCTTTCCGTGTTCAGAACTGATAGCTGTCGATTCCAATCCAGCTCCTGCTAAAGGTAAGTTACCTATGTAGTTTGTGTAACGGAGTTATTAGCGTAAACGACCCCATGCTCAGCAAAATTTCCTCACCCATCTGCATCCTGGTTGAGCAGCTGAGAGCTACATCCCGAAACCCCCAAATTTTTGCCATATCTTTCTGTTTTAAATATTGAAATCAATTGGCCATGAATTGGAAAAATAGTTTTAAAATAAACGATGAGTGATCTGAAAGTTAAAAGTGCCTATTTTTGATTCCACAAAAATATCATGAAACATCCATTCGATCAAAACGAACAAGAGCTAAAACAAATGACAGTATAGTGTGCTAACTTTTTCCAAACTCAACCAACTGGTTTTCGTCCATTTGATCATCAACCGAATACATTTTCTAACTAAACAACCTTCCCGTATATCTCCGCATTTTATCAAAATATAAAAAAAAGAAACAAAACCAGCACCAAAAAGAAACGCAATCCGTTCTCATCAAATGCTGCCGCCACGAATCGAATCCAATGATATACCTACGTGCCAAAACGGAGGAACGAAAGTCAAAAGATTTGCGTTTCTACGCAATACGACCGTAGAAGCGACGAACCCAGGTTTTGTTGCAGCGAACACCGCACCGGGAAAAAAAACAGCCAAAAAGCACAGCTTTGTTATGTGACGCGCAGATTTCCGAAAACCGAGGGAAAAAAATAACCACCAATTTACCAGCAGGTTATTCTGCGGGAAAATCGCGCTCTCTTGTGGTGTTTCGCGGTGCATCCGCAAGCGTGGTGCACAAGTTTGGGACGTGAGCAAAGTTTTGTTTGGCGATCAAACCGGATTTTTTTTTAACCTTTGGCGATTGCAAATTTAGGAATTGTTTAAAACAAGATTAGTGTTTAGAAACTTTAGAAGTGTACTAAATCACTTTTATCAAACGCTAAGCCATTATATTCTTCCGGTCTGGGAGAGAAGGTCGATTTCATTGGGTACTGGAATGGTATTATGGGGGCACAGGGAACAAACTCTGATTACTGTGTATCAAAACATAGAACCAGTCGATGGCTCGTTCTGATGGGATGGTACGTGAGCAACTCTGATCCTAACGTGTATCATAGAAGTCACGATTAAAATGTACATCTGTGACTCAGACAAATTTATCTCTAAAGTTTGTATTTTACTCAAGACTTGTAGCAGTGTGGGAAGGCTCAAATTCTCAAATCTCATCCAGGATTCAAAACAAGCGCTGGATAGTAATCTATATCTGATATGGATATGGATGGATATGGGAGGATGGGAGCATCTTGACGGACGAACGTGTGGTGATCGAAAGGTGGAAGCAGCACTACGAGGAACATCTGAATGGCGCTGAGAGTACAGGCAGTGAAAGTCAAGGCAGCGGAGGAGATGACTACGTCAGTTCAGCGGACGATGGGAGCCAACCAGCCCCCACCTTGAGGGAAGTTAAGGATGCCATTCAACAGCTAAAGACCAATAAAGCAGCTGGTAAGGATGGTATCGGAGCTGAGCTCATCAAGATGGGCCCGGAAAAGCTGGCCACTTGCCTGCACAAACTGATAGTCAGAATCTGGGAAACCGAACAGCTACCGGAAGAGTGGAAGGAAGGGGTTATATGCCCCATCTACAAGAAAAGCGACAAACTGGAGTGGATCCTTAATGCCGCCTACAAAGTGATATCCCAGATCATCTTCCGTCGTCTGTCACCATTAGTGAACGAGCTCGTGGGAAGTTATCAAGCCGGCTTCGTTGACGGCCGCTCGACAACGGACCAGATCTTTACTGTACGGCAAATCCTTCAAAAATGCCGTGAATACCAGGTCCCAACGCACCATCTGTTCGTTGATTTCAAGGCGGCATACGACAGTATAGACCGCGTAGAGCTATGGAAAATTATGGACGAGAACAGCTTCCCTGGGAAGCTTACCAGACTGATCAAAGCAACGGTGGATGGTGTGCAAAACTGTGTGAAGATTTCGGGCGAACACTCCAGTTCGTTCGAATCGCGCCGGGGACTAAGACAAGGTGATGGACTTTCGTGCCTGTTGTCCAACATTGTGCTAGAAGGTGTCATGCGGAGAGCCGGGTGTAACTGCCGGGGTACGATTTTCAACAGATCCAGTCAATTTATTTGCTTCGCGGATGACATGGACATTGTCGGCCGAACATTTGCAAAGGTGGCAGAACTGTACACCGGCCTGAAACGTGAAGCAACAAAAGTTGGACTGGTGGTGAATGCGTCAAAGACAAAGTACATGCTTGTGGGCGGAACCGAGCGCGACAGGGCCCGCCTGGGAAGCAGTGTTACGATAGACGGGGATACCTTCGAGGTGGTCGAGGAATTCGTCTACCTCGGATCCTTGCTAACGGCTGACAACAACGTTAGTCGTGAAATACGAAGGCGCATCATCTGTGGAAGTCGGGCCTACTACGGGCTCCAGAAGAAACTGCGGTCGAAAAAGATTCGCCACCGCACCAAATGTGTCATGTACAAGACGTTAATAAGACCGGTAGTCCTCTACGGACATGAAACATGAACAATGCTCGAAGACGACTAGCAAGCACTCAGAGTACCTATTCGAGAGACGGGTGCTCAGAACCATCTTTGGCGGTGTACAAGACGACGGTGTGTGGCGGCGAAGAATGAACCATGAGCTCGCCCAACTCTACGGCGAACCCAGTTTCCAGAAGGTAGCTAAAGCCGGAAGGGTACGATGGGCAGGACATGTTGCAAGAATGCCGGACAGCAACCCTGCAAAGATGGTGTTCGCTTCCGATCCGGCAGGTACGAGACGGCGTGGAGCGCAGCGAGCGAGATGGGCAGACCAGGTGCAGAACGACTTGGCGAGCGTGGGGCGTATCCGAGGATGGAGAGATGCGGCCTCGAACCGTGTATTGTGGCGTCAAATTGTTGATTCAGTGTTATCTGTTTAGATGTTAACTAAATAAATGAAAAAATGAAATGAAAATGGATATGGATGGATAGTAAATCTATATCTGAACATAAAATTCTCTTCGATTGGGCTTTAACGTTTTTTCGAGCGAAATCATTTTTCGGTAAATGAGCAAAATGATGTGATTTTGTATGAAAAACTCAAGCCTACAGATCGCAAGCATGAGGCTTCGATGATTGAGATTTGAACATTATTCTGCCAACACTGGGCTTGTGAGGAACCGAAATCCGTACAGCACCGAAATCCGTCCACTTCGTTAGATATCAATAAATTAAAGAGGGATTGTGGAAATAAATTTATGAATCATTTATCTCATCCTGATCTTATACTTGACAGTAAACTTTCTGGCCATTGAAATGGAAAGTAGGCTCTGAAATTAAAATAACATAGGGTAAGACGGTATAATGCGCCCCACCTGGCCAAAACGCCCCTCTTTGATTTCGAGAAAACTATAACTAACTAAGGGTCAAAATCAGTTGGTACCTATAAATATTTGTAAAACCATCGTACTATGTGAATGTGGAAGTATTTTTGTTTTACATAATGAAAATAATAGCAAAATACAAAAAGTGACAGTTTTGATGTAACTTTTCATGTTTGTTTGCTCAACATTCTGGAGCGACGCTAGCATACTGTCCGCAAAACTTGCACGGGAACACTCAGTTGGGCAACAAAATAACTTCTCAAATAAAATCTCAGTGGTTAATATGATATAAAATTACTTCCATCTAAATAAACGTAACGATTTTCGAAAATATGTTTTACTGGCCAAAACGCCCCAGTGTAGGCAGGACGGTATGCCCTTACCAACTGGACACAAGCGCGGCGAGCTTGCAGCCGTAGTTTCCAAGTTGTATGGAAATTATTGAAATGTAATTAAAACCTGATTAAATGGACTTATGTTGGTTTTTTAATGTCAAGCACATAAGGATTTGTAACCTTTTTATTATGGGATTGATAAAATACTAATGAAGCGCTATGGAACGTCTTTGGCTAAGGTGGGGCGTATTGCCCAGGCACTTTTTGAAATCCATTTTTTCACGACTTTTCAAAAAAGCATTTTTACGTGTTATCTGTAATATT
Source organism: Armigeres subalbatus (assembly GCF_024139115.2). Taxonomy (NCBI): domain Eukaryota; kingdom Metazoa; phylum Arthropoda; class Insecta; order Diptera; family Culicidae; genus Armigeres; species Armigeres subalbatus. The sequence continues at coordinate 256,705,021 of NC_085139.1, read as the reverse complement.
TTTATAGGACTACTCACAGGCAATGCATTTGCGACTTCTTGCACTACCAAACAACACAAAGTATGCATAAATTGCGATGAAATGTAAAAAGCTATCAAGGTTTTGCCTTAGGGGGGGCATATTATACCGTCTTACCCCTAATTGAAAAACAAATCGCCACTCCGCGAACGCGAAGTTTCAGGTGCCATTTTGTTTGCGTGTTGGACGCAATTGTATCGAAAGTGACTGTTTAAATTGCAAATCGCAATTAATAGAGTAAGATCAGCAGCATAAATAACAAAAGGATCGCTTCTCAAGGTGCGTATTGCGCTAATTACAGTGCCCAAGTAACATGTTAAGTTTTATAACGCTCTTGAAGACCATAATTTACTCTACAAGAGTGTGATAAAACCAGTATAAAACCAAAATGTTACTAGGGTGTTATTCTAACCAATTGATCTGCTTTAATTTAAATATTTTGTTAGAAAATAGCTGAACGGATTATGATAAAGAGTGATTCGAAATCCGTCCACGATGGACGGATTTCGATTCAAGAGGTGTTGATTTTGTTCGTAATTTTATCATATTTTATATTACTTTCAGTACAATACAGTGGAACAGATAAAAAATAGAGGTCGTAGTGCAGTTAGATCAATAACGAACGTTTTATTTGCATTAGATTTGTATTTTCTAGAGCCTTTTTCATATACTGAAGTGCCTAAGTGTACGGGTTTCGATGCACCACGGTACCATTTATCTTACATTTGGTTGTTTTTTTCGTTTTATGATAAAACAACTTACGAAAATGTTGCTATGACAGCAGTTGTACTAAACTTTATTTTAAAGGGGGTATCAATACATTACGTACTGAAGCGACGATTTTATTACTAGGTTCCAAAGAACGCCCATAGCTAACAAAAATGAAAACTGGAATAAAATCTCCATTTTCATATTGATTGTTTTTTATACCCTGGGAATCTTATAAACAGATTTTTCTTCCATGTATTTCTTGCTGGGTGATTGCTTGGAATTCCTTCCTTGGAAGGAACGTCCAAAATCCCAATCCATTTAAATTTCATGCTGATCAAAATCTTGCGAAAATTTAATCCAGTTAGAAGACCGACCTTCAGAGCGTTGATATTGAATATCAATTGTAATAGATCCGATAATTGCGTTGAATAACTTGATGATAAAAAGGGCTTTATAAAATGAATATTGTGTTCAAGGTTGCCTCACATATCGGGAAAACTTTAGGCCGGATTTTGGTCTCCAAGCCGAAATCTATTCAGTCTCACCCATTTGGAAGTAAATTGGAACAAAAACCGTGGATCATATTCCTGGAGGTGGAAGATTCAACCAGAATAGACTTTGAAAAAATAAGATCTAATCAACCCTTTCAGGAAGGATGGATCGTATTTGCCCAGCCTGCTGCAATTCTATAGTTGCAACAGTTTTACAGTTATCGGACAGGGGACCGCAGAACTTGAAAACGATGTGAAACTCAATGACAGCTACATTGCGCTGCACATTCAACGTAGGCTTTGACTTCTAAAATGAGTTACCGTTTATCAAACAGTTAGCAAACTAAACCTTGTTTTATTAATAAGTTCTGAGCGCATTTCTAAAACATATTGAACTATGAACTTTTTTTGTCTCGTGCTCACACAAAATTTATCTGGTCACATTAGCCAAATTTTATAATAAAAAATCTATATAGGGGAACGGTTCGTTACTTCATCTCATAGCTCCTATTTCAATCCCATCAAAAACAAAGCAATGGAAAGGAATTTGGTTTGTTTATTATTTTTGTGATTTTTTTCAGCAGTGAGCACGCATGTTGACAAAAAGGAGCGACGAATTTTGTGCCGTATTTCTTTGTTTAGCGATGAGATGGATATATGTACAGTGAGATGGAGATTGGAACATTTCCCCTAATAAATCCTAAAATCAAAAAAATAGAACGGTTTTGTAGAAGACACGACCGCAAGACGTAAACTGCACGTATAAAAAGTAGACCCAGTTAACACAAAATCGTAAATGATTCAACATAAGATGCTAAAAAGGAGGCCATATATGTACATGTTGTATGGGGAAATACCTATATCACTTCCACTTTAGCATCTTATACGGCATCATATATGATCTTACCACAGAGAAACAGACGTCTCACTTAGAACAAAATGCAATCAAAACCATCATCACTGAATTGCCGCCCAATGCTAAAATCACTGTGAGTGGCCAAGCGGCAACCAGATGGCGGTAGTGCGCAAACGCCAAACACAAGCAAAATCGATGGAACCGGAGTGGTAGTTCGAAGCACCTTCTTCCCCGCAAGGGTATCCACAAGGCCACAAGGAAATCACCTAATCAAGTAACGGAAAACCAAATCGACCACGTTCTAATCGACGGCAAATTCTTCTCCGACATCACGAACGTACGCACTTACCGCAGTGCGAATATTGAATCCGACCTCTACCTCGTTGCAGTATGTCTGCGCTCAAAACTCTCAAAGGTGTAGGGTAAGACGGTATAATGCGCCCCACCTGGCCAAAACGCCCCCCTTGGATTTCTAGAAAACTATAACTAACTAAGGGTCAAATTCAGTTGGTACCTATAAATATTTGTAAAACCATCATCCTATGTGAATATGGGAATATTTTTGTATTACACAATGAAAATATTTGCAAAATACAAAAAGTCACAGTTTTGATGTAACTTTTAATGTTTGTTTGCTGAACATTCTGGAGCGACTCTGGCATACTGTCCGCAAAACTTGCACTGGAACACTCAGTTGGGCAACAAAATTACTTTTCTCAGTGGTTAATATGATATAAAATTTCTTCCATCTTCAAAAATGTAACGATTTTCGAAAACATATTTCACTGGCCAAAACGCCCCAGTGTAGGCAGGACGATATGCCCTTACCAACTGGACACAAGCGCAGCGAGCCTGCAGCAGTTGCTTCAAAATTGTATGGAAAATATTGAAATGTAATTCATACCTGCTTGAATGGACCTATGTTGGTTTTTTAATGTCAAGCGCATAAGGATTTGTAGCCTTTTTATTATGGGATTGATAAAATACTAATGAAGGGCTATTAAATGACTTTGGTTGAGGTGGGGCGTATTGCCCAGGCACTTTTTAAAATTCATTTTTCACGACTTTTCAAAAAAGCTTTATTACGTGTTTTCTGTAATATTTTTATATGACTACTCACGGGCAACGCATTTGCGACTTCCTGGACTACCAAATAACACAAAGTTTGCATAAATTGCGTTGAAAAGAAAAAAGTTATCAAGGAGTTGCCTTAGGGGGGGCATATTATACCGTCTTACCCTACAACACGCGTCGGAGTGGTCCGCCGCAGCTAAACATTGGGCGGCTACAAGACGGTAGACTAGCCCAGGACTACGCGCAGCAGCTGGAAGTGGCACTCCCAACGGAAGAGCAACTAGGCGCAGCGTCTCACACACGCTCCGACATGTTGTACAACTTTGACTCCGCCCCCAAGTAAGTCCGACCAATTCAGTCTCTACAACCGTCGGACGAACAGTTGTTCCAACCAAAACAACAACGAACAATAATATCAGCAAACGTCATTTCCGTAATAAATTTGCGCTTGCGCTGATGGTTTTTGTTGTTTCCCGACAATCGACGACATCAACGGATGAAACATTGTGGCCACTGGGTGGTCCCCTGAAAGATCCGGAACATCCGTGCACATGGTACATTCGTAAATTTCATTGTAGAGCGGCGGGATTTTTTTTCTGGATTGTTTGTTATCGAACCCTGGGTATGCAATTGATGTTTTGACCACATAGGAACCATTGTGTCACCAGGATGTCCCCTGGAAGATCCGGATAATCGGTAAAAATGGTCAATTCGAAAATTTCGTTGTAAACCGGCGGAACTTTCTTTAGAATCATTCATTGTTCTCCAGGAATTCTTTCGGAAGTTCCTCCAGCAATGCGTTCGGAAGATCCTCCAGGAATTCCTTTTAAAGTTCCTCCAGAATTCCTTCGCAAGATCCCCCAGGAATTCTTTCGGAAATTCATCCATGAACAGTGCATACATTTTTGCGTATAAACTTCCAACGAGTTTAGCACCGCCCAAACGTTGACCGATTTGGCTGAAATTTTGTCCAGAGCATCAGGGCATCGAATAGAGCCGAGTAAGAGGGCGGCCCATCAAAAAAAATTGAAAAAAAAATTTCCCATACTAATTTGAGCCACCCTAATGAACACCTCCGAAAGTTCCTCCAGGAATTCCTCCTAATGTTCCTCCAGGAATAATTCCGGGTGTTCCTCCATGATTTCCTTCGAAAGTTTCTCTACAAATTCCTCCGGACGTTTCTCCAGGCATTCCGCCAGACGTTTCTATAGGAATTCCTTCACAAGTTCCTCCAGGAATTCCTCCGAAATTTCTTCCAGGAATTCCTCAGGAAATTCCTCCAGAAATTCCTCCCTAAATTCCTCCGGAAATTCCTCCAGCAAATCCCTCGGAAGTTTGTCCAGGAATTACTTCGGAAGTTCCTCCGGGAATTTCTATCGGAAGTTTGTCCAGGAATTCCTTCGGAAGTTCGTCCAGGATTTCCTTCGGAAGCTCGTCCAGGAATTCCTTCCAAAGTTTGTCCAGGAATTCATTCGGAAGTTCCTCCAGGAATTCCTTCGAAAGTTCCTCCAGGACTTCGGAAGTTCCTCCAGGAATTCCTTCGGAAGTTCCTCCAGGAATTCCTTCGGAAGTTCCTCCAGGAATTCCTCCGGAAGTTCCTCCAGGAATTCCTCCGGAAGTTCCTCCAGGAATTCCTCCGGAAGTTCCTCCAGGAATTCCTCCGGAAGTTCCTCCAGGAATTCCTCCGGAAGTTCCTCCAGGAATTCCTCCGGAAGTTCCTCCAGGAATTCCTCCGGAAGTTCCTCCAGGAATTCCTCCGGAAGTTCCTCCAGGAATTCCTCCGGAAGTTCCTCCAGAAATTCCTCCGGAAGTTCCTCCACGAATTCCTCCGGAAGTTCCTCCAGGAATTCCTTCGGAAGTTCCTCCAGGAATTCCTTCGGAAGTTCCTCCAGGAATTCCTTCGGAAGTTCCTCTAGGAATTCCTTCGGAAGTTCCTCTAGGAATTCCTTCGGAAGTTTCTCTAGGAATTCTTTCGGAAGTTCAACCAGGAATTCCTTCGGAAGTTCCTCCAGGAAATCCTGCGGAAGTTCTTCTAGGAATTCCTTCGGAAGTTCCTCCAGGAATTCCTTCGGAAGTTCGTCCTAGAATTCCTTCGGAAGTTCCTCCAGGAATTCCTTCGGAAGTTCCTCCAGGAATTCATTCGAAAGTTCCTCCAGGAATTCCTTCGGAAGTTCCTTCAGAAGTTCCTCCAGAAATTCCTTCGGAAGTTCCTTCGGAAGTTCCTTCGGAAGTTCCTTCAGAAATACCTTCGGAAGTTCCTCCAGGAATTCCTTCCGAATTTCCGCCAGGAATTCCTTCGGAAGTTCCTCTAGGAATTCCTTCGGAAGTTCCTCTAGGAATTCCTTCGGAAGTTCCTCTAGGAATTCCTTCGGAAGTTCCTCTAGGAATTCCTTCGGAAGTTCCTCTAGGAATTCCTTCGGAAGTTCCTCTAGGAATTCCTTCGGAAGTTCCTCTAGGAATTCCTTCGGAAGTTCCTCTAGGAATTCCTTCGGAAGTTCCTCTAGGAATTCCTTCGGAAGTTCCTCTAGGAATTCCTTCGGAAGTTCCTCTAGGAATTCTTTCGGAAGTTCAACCAGGAATTCCTTCTTAAGTTTCTCCAGGAATTCCTTCGGAAGTTCCTCCAGGAATTCCTTCGGAAGTTCGTCAAAGAATTCCTTCGGAAGTTCCTCCAGGAACTCCTTCGGAAGTTCCTCCAGGAATTCCTTCGGAAGTTCCTCCAGGAATTCCTTCGGAAGTTCCTCCAGGAATTTCTTCGGAAGTTCCTCCAGGAATTCCTTCGGAAGTTCCTCCAGGAATTCCTTCGGAAGTTCCTCCAGGAATTCCTTCAGAAGTTCCTCCAGGAATTCCTTCGGAAGTTCCTCCAGGAATTCCTTCGGAAGTTCCTCCAGGAATTCCTTCGAAGTTCCTCCAGGAATTCCTTCGGAAGTTCCTCCAGGGATTCCTTCGAAAGTTCCTCCAGGAATTCCTTCGAAGTTCCTCCAGGAATTCCTTCGGAAGTTCCTCCAGGAATTCCTTCGGAAGTTCCTCCAGGAATTCCTTCGAAGTTCCTCCAGGAATTCCTTCGGAAGTTCCTCCAGGAATTCCTTCGGAAGTTCCTCCAGGAATTCCTTCGAAGTTCCTCCAGGAATTCTTTCGGAAGTTCCTCCAGGAATTCCTTCGAAGTTCCTCCAGGAATTCCTTCGGAAGTTCCTCCAGGAATTCCTTTGGAAGTTCCTCCAGGAATTCCTTCGGAAGTTCCTCCAGGAATTCCTTCGGAAGTTCCTCCAGGAAATCCTTCGGAAGTTCCTCCAGGAAATCCTTCGGAAGTTCCTCCAGGAATTCCTTCGGAAGTTCCTCCAGGAATTCCTTCGGAAGTTCGTCCTAGAATTCCTTCGGAAGTTCCTCCAGGAACTCCTTCGGAAGTTCCTCCAGGAATTCTTTCGGAAGTTCTTCCAGGAATTCCTTCGGAAGTTCCTCCAGGAATTCCTTCGGAAGTTCCTCCAGGAATTCTTTCGGAAGTTCCTCCAGGAATTCCTTCGGAAGTTCCTCCAGGAATTTCTTCGGAAGTTCCTCCAGGAATTCCTTCGGAAGTTCCTCCAGGAATTCCTTCGGAAGTTCCTCCAGGAATTCCTTCAGAAGTTCCTCCAGGAATTCCTTCGGAAGTTCCTCCAGGAATTCCTTCGGAAGTTCCTCCAGGAATTCCTTCGGAAGTTCCTCCAGGAATTCCTTCGGAAGTTCCTCCAGGAATTCCTTCGGAAGTTCCTCCAGGAATTCCTTCGGAAGTTCTCCAGGAATTCCTTCGGAAGTTCCTCCAGGAATTCCTTCGGAAGTTCCTCCAGGAATTCCTTCGGAAGTTCCTCCAGGAATTCTTTCGGAAGTTCCTCCAGGAATTCCTTCGGAAGTTCCTCCAGGAATTCCTTCGGAAGTTCCTCCAGGAATTCCTTTGGAAGTTCCTCCAGGAATTCCTTCGGAAGTTCCTCCAGGAATTCCTTCGGAAGTTCCTCCAGGAAATCCTTCGGAAGTTCCTCCAGGAAATCCTTCGGAAGTTCCTCCAGGAATTCCTTCGGAAGTTCCTCCAGGAATTCCTTCGGAAGTTCGTCCTAGAATTCCTTCGGAAGTTCCTCCAGGAACTCCTTCGGAAGTTCCTCCAGGAATTCTTTCGGAAGTTCTTCCAGGAATTCCTTCGGAAGTTCCTCCAGGAATTCCTTCGGAAGTTCCTCCAGGAATTCTTTCGGAAGTTCCTCCAGGAATTCCTTCGGAAGTTCCTCTAGGAATTCTTTCGGAAGTTCAACCAGGAATTCCTTCGGAAGTTCCTCCAGGAATTCCTTCGGAAGTTCCTCCAGGAATTCCTTCGGAAGTTCCTCCAGGAATTCCTTCGGAAGTTCCTCCAGGAATTCCTTCGGAAGTTCCTCCAGGAATTCTTTCGAAGTTCCTCCAGGAATTCCTTCGGAAGTTCCTCCAGGAATTCCTTCGGAAGTTCCTCCAGGAATTCCTTCGGAAGTTCCTCCAGGAATTCCTTCGGAAGTTCCTCCAGGAATTCCTTCGGAAGTTCCTCCAGGAATTCCTTCGGAAGTTCCTCCAGGAATTCCTTCGGAAGTTCCTCCAGGTATTCCTTCGGAAGTTCCTCTAGGAATTCCTTCGGAAGTTCCTCTAGGAATTCATTCGGAAGTTCCTCCAGGAATTCCTTCGGAAGTTCCTCCAGGAATTCCTTCGGAAGTTCCTCCAGGAATTCCTTCGGAAGTTTCTCCAGGAATTTCTTCGGAAGTTCCTCCAGGAATTCCTTCGGAAGTTCCTCCAGGAATTCCTTCGGAAGTTCCTCCAGGAATTCCTCCGGAAGTTCCTCCAGGAATTCCTCCGGAAGTTCCTCCAGGAATTCCTCCGGAAGTTCCTCCAGGAATTCCTCCGAAAGTTCCTCCAGGAATTCCTTCGGAAGCTCCTCCAGGAATTCCTTCGGAAGTTCCTCCAGGAATTCCTTCGGAAGTTCCTCCAGGAATTCCTCCGGAAGTTCCTCCAGGAATTCCTCCGGAAGTTCCTCCAGGAATTCCTTCGGAAGTTCCTCCAGAACTTCCTCAGGAAGATCCTCCACGAATTCCTCAGGAAGTTCCTCCAGGAATTCCTTCGGAAGTTCCTCCAGGAATTCCTTCGGAAGTTCCTCTAGGAATTCCTTCGGAAGTTCCTCCAGGAATTCCTTCGGAAGTTCCTCTAGGAATTCCTTCGGAAGTTTCTCTAGGAATTCTTTCGGAAGTTCAACCAGGAATTCCTTCGGAAGTTTCTCCAGGAAATCCTTCGGAAGTTCTTCTAGGAATTCCTTCGGAAGTTCCTCCAGGAATTCCTTCGAAAGTTCGTCCTAGAATTCCTTCGGAAATTTCCTCCAGGAACTCCTTCGGAAGTTCCTCCGGAAATTCTTTCGGAAGTTCTTCCAGGAATTCCTTCGGAAGTTCCTACAGGAATTTCTTCAGAAGTTCCTCCAGGAATTCTTTGGAAAGTTCCTCCAGGAATTCTTTCGGATGTTCTTCTAGGAATTCTTTCGGATGATTCTCCAGGAATTTTTTCGGAAGTTCCTCCAGGAATTCCTTCGGAAGTTTCTCCAGAAATTCATTCAGAAGTTCCTCCAGGAATTCCTTCGGAAGTTCCTCTAGGAGTTCCTTCGGAAATTCCTCTAGAAATTCCTTCGAAAATTCCTCCAGAAATTCCTTCTGGAAGTTCCTCCAGGAACTCCTTCGGAAGTTCCTCCAGGAATTCTTTCGAAGTTCCTCCAGGAATTCCTTCGGAAGTTCCTTCAGGAATTCCTCTAAAATTTCCTCCAGGAATTCCTCTGAAATTTCCTCCAGGAATTGCTTCGCAAGTTCCTCCGGGAATTCCTCCGCAATTTCCTCCAGGAATTCCTTCGGAAGTTCCTCCAGGAATTCCTTCGGAAGTTCCTCCAGGAATTCCTTCGAAGTTCCTCCAGGAATTCCTTCGGAAGTTCCTCAGGAATTCCTTCGAAGTTCCTCCAGGAATTCCTTCGGAAGTTCCTCCAGGAATTCCTTCGGAAGTTCCTCCAGGAACTCCTTCGGAAGTTCCTCCAGGAATTCCTTCGGAAGTTCCTCCAGGAATTCCTTCGGAAGTTCCTCCAGGAATTCCTTCGGAAGATCCTCCAGGAATTCCTTCGGAAGTTCCTCCAGGAATTCCTCCGAAAGTTCCTCCAGGAATTCCTCCGGAAGTTCCTCCAGGAATTCCTCCGGAAGTTCCTCCAGGAATTCCTCCAGAAGTTCCTCCAGGAATTCCTCCGGAAGTTCCTCCAGGAATTCCTCCGGAAGTTCCTCCAGGAATTCCTCCGGAAGTTCCTCCAGGAATTCCTCCGAAAGTTCCTCGAGGAATTCCTCCGAAGTTCCTCCAGGAATTCCTCCGGAAGTTCCTCCAGGAATTCCTCCGAAGTTCCTCCAGGAATTCCTCCGGAAGTTCCTCCAGGAATTCCACCGAAGTTCCTCCAGGAATTCCACCGAAGTTCCTCCAGGAATTCCCTCGGAAGTTCCTCCAGGACTCCCTCGGAAGTTCCTCCGCGAATTCCTCCGGAAGTTCCTCCAGGAATTCCTCTGGAAGTTCCTCCAGGAATTCCTTCGGAAGTTCCTCCAGTAATTCCTCCGGAAGTTCCTCCAGGAATTCCTCCGGAAGTTCCTCCAGGAATTCCTCCGAAGTTCCTCCAGGAATTCCTCCGAAGTTCCTCCAGGAATTCCTCCGGAAGTTCCTCCAGGAATTCCTCCGGAAGTTCCTCCAGGAATTCCTCCGAAGTTCCTCCAGGAATTCCTCCGGAAGTTCCTCCAGGAGTTCCTCCGGAAGTTCCTCCAGGAATTCCTCCGGAAGTTCCTCCAGGAATTCCTCCGAAGTTCCTCCAGGAATTCCTCGGAAGTTCCTCCAGGAATTCCTCCGGAAGTTCCTCCAGGAATTCCTCCGGAAGTTCCTCCAGGAATTCCTCCGGAAGTTCCTCCAGGAATTCTCCGGAAGTTCCTCCAGGAATTCCTCCGGAAGTTCCTCAGGAATTCCTCCGAAGTTCCTCCAGGAATTCCTCCGGAAGTTCCTCCAGGAATTCCTCCGGAAGTTCCTCCAGGAATTCCTCCGGAAGTTCCTCCAGGAATTCCTCGGAAGTTCCTCCAGGAATTCCTCCGGAAGTTCCTCCAGGAACTCCTCCGGAAGTTGCTCCAGAAATACCTCCAGAAGTCCCTCCAGACATTTTTTCGGAAGTTCCTCCAGGAATGCCTCCAGAAGTTCCTTCAGGAATTCCTCCAGGAAGTTCCTCCAGGAATTCCTCCGGAAGTTCCTCCAGTAATTCTTTTAGAAGTTCCTCCAGGAATTCCTTCAGAAGTTCCTCCAGGAATTCCTTCGGAAGTTCCTCCAGGAATTCCTTCGGAAGTTCCTCCAGGAATTCCTTCGGAAGTTCCTCCAGGAATTCCTTCGGAAGTTCCTCCAGGAATTCCTTCGGAAGTTCCTCCAGGAATTCCTTCGGAAGTTCCTCCCAGAATTCCTTCGGAAGTTCCTCCAGGAATTCCTTCGGAAGTTCCTCCAGGAATTCCTTCGGAAGTTCCTCCGGAAGTTCCTCCAGGAATTCCTTCGGAAGTTCCTCCAGGAATTCCTTCGGAAGTTCCTCTAGGATTTCCTACGGAAGTTCCTCTAGGATATCCTTCGGAAGTTCCTCCAAGAATTCCTTCGGAAGTTCCTCCAAGAATTCCTTCGGAAGTTCCTCCTGGAATTGCTTCGAAAGTTCCTCCAGGAATTCCTTCGGAAGTTCTTCCAGGAATTCCTTCGGAAGTTCGCCCAGGAATTCCTTCGGAAGTTCGTCCAGGAATTCATTCGGAAGTTGGTCCAGGAATACCTTCGGAAGTTCGTCCAGGAATTCTTTCGGAAATTCCTCCAGGAATTCCTTCGGAAATTCCTCCAGGAATTCCTTCGGAAGTTCCTCCAGGAATTCCTTCGGAAGTTCCTCCAGAAATTTCTCCGGAAGTTCCTCCATGAATTTCACCGGAAGTTCCTCAAGGAATTCCTTCGGAAGTTCCTCAAGGGATTCCTTCGGAAGTTCCTTCAGGAATTCCTTCGGAAGTTCCTCCAGGAATTTCCTTCGGAAGTTCCTCCAGGAATTCCTTCGGAAGTTCCTCCAGGAATTCCCCCGGAAGTTCCTCCAGGAATTACCCCGGAAGTTCCTCCAGGAATTCCTTCGGAAGTTCCTCCAGGAATTCCTTCGGAAGTTCCTCCAGGAATTACCCCGGAAATTCCTCCAGGAATTCCTCCGTAAATTCCTCTAGGATTTCCTTCGGAAGTTCCTCCAGGAATTGCTTCGAAAGTTCCTCCAGGAATTCCTTCGGAAGTTCTTCCAGGAATTCCTTCGGAAGTTCGCCCAGGAATTCCTTCGGAAGTTCGTCCAGGAATTCATTCGGAAGTTCCTCCAGGAATTCCTTCGGAAGTTCCTCCAGGAATTCCTTCGGAAGTTCCTCCAGGAATTCCTTCGGAAGTTCCTCCAGGAGTTCCTTCGGAAGTTCCGCCAGGAATTCCTTCGGAAGTTCCTCCAGAAATTTCACCGGAAGTTCCTCCATGAATTTCACCGGAAGTTCCTCAAGGAATTCCTTCGGAAGTTCCTCAAGAGATTACTTCGGAAGTTCCTCCAGGAATTCCTTCGGAAGTTTCTCCAGGAATTCCTTCGGAAGTTTCTCCAGGAATTCCTTCGGAAGTTCCTCCAGGAATTACCCCGGAAGTTCCTCCAGGAATTGCAGAGTTGCTCCAGGAATTCCTTCGGGAGTTCCTCCAGGAATTCCTTCGGAAGTTTCTTCAGGAATTCCCGTGAAAGTTCCTCAAAAAATTCCTGCGGAAGTTCCTCCAGGAATTCCTTCGGAAGCTCCTCCAAGAATTCCTTTGGAAGTTCCTCCAGGAATTCCTTCGGAAGTTCCTCCAGGAATTCCTTCGGAAGTTCCTCCAGGAATTCCTTCTGGATGTTCCTCCAGGAATTCCTTCGGAAGTTCCTCCAGGAATTCCTTCGAAGTTCCTCCAGGAATTCCTTCGGAAGTTCCTCCAGGAATTCCTTCGGAAGTTCCTCCAGGAATTCCTTCGGAAGTTCCTCCAGGAATTCCTTCGGAAGTTCCTCCAGGAATTCCTTCGGAAGTTCCTCCAGGAATTCCTTCGGAAGTTCCTCCAGGAATTCCTTCGGAAGTTCCTCCAGGAATTCCTTCGGAAGTTCCTCCAGGGATTCTTTAGTAAGTTTCTCCAGGAATTTCCTTCGAAAGTTCCTCCAAGAATTCCTTCGGAAGTGCCTCCAGGAATTCCTTTGGAAGTTATTTCAGGAATTTCTTCGGAAGTTCCTCTAGGATTTTTTTCGGAAGTTCCTTCAGGAATTCCTTTGGAAGTTCCTTTTGGGAATCCTCCGAAAGTTCATCCAGGAATTCCTTTGGAAGTTCCTCCAGGAATTCCTTCGGAAGTTCCTCCAGAAATTCCTTCGGAAGTTCCTCCAGGAATTCCTTTGGAAGTTCCTCCAGGAATTCCTTCGGAAGTTCCTCCAGGAAATTCTTCGGAAGTTCCTCTAGGAATTCCTTCGGAAGTTCCTCCAGGAATTCCTTCAAGTTCCTTCAGGAATTGCTCTGGATGTTCCTTCAGGAATTGCTTCGAAAGTTCCTCCAGAAATTCCTTCGGAAGTTCCTCCAGGAATTCTTTCGCAAGTTCCTCCAGGAATTCCTTCAGAAGCTCCTCCAGAAATTTCACCGGAAGTTCCTCCAGGAATTTCACCGGAAGTTCCGGAGGAAGGAAAAAAAGAAATCTAAGGAGGAATTCTTGGAGGAACTTGCGCAGGAATTCCTGGAGGAACTCCAGGTGGAATTTCGGGAGAAACATCCAGAATAATTTCCGGAGGAATCGAGGAGGAAATTCTGTAGAAGTTCCTGGCGAAACCTGCAGAAATTCCAAAATAATTCATGGAGTAACTTCCGACGGAATCTGGAGAAATCCTAATTCCGGAGGAATTCCTGGACGAACTTGACGATTCATGACAAGAACTAACATAATCCCTACTGTTCTGCTATATTTAAAGCAGTAATTCCATCAACTACTATTTAATTAAAAGTTTATTTTAATATTATTGGAATTAAATTAAATCGTCTTTCGAAATAATTAAAATCTCTTTACGTCAAATGAAACCTGCCCGGCAAATCCGCATGCATTGCGTTTTGCAACAGCGGCAATAATGCGGATTTTTTTTTGTATTAACTATCGACAATCGACCATTTTTGCGAATGTCCCGGATCTTCCATGGTGGACACCTGGTGGCTACAATGGTCCGTGTATCGATCAGTTCCACACTCAGGGTTCGAGAAGATATGATTTTAAAAAATCCTGGCGATCCACGATGAAATTTTCGAATTGTTGATTTTTACATTCATAAAGACTATTTTTATAGATATTCTGGCTCTTCCAGGGGACCACCCGGTGGCCAAAATGATCCGTGATCCACAGGTGGTGGCAGCACTACGAAGAGCACCTGAATGGCGATGTGGCAGACAACGGTGGCAGTGGGGTAATGAATCTAGGAGCACGCGCGCAGGACATGCGACTTTCGGCTCCGAATCTCCAGGAAATCCAGGAGGAGATCGGCCGGCTGAAAAACAACAAAGGGCTTTGTGGAGTTGATCAACTATCAGGAGAGCTGTTTAAACGCGGTGGGGAGGCACTGGCTAGAGTGCTACACTACTGGGTAATTACCAAGGTTTGGGAGGATGAGGTTCTGCCGCAGGAGTGGATGGAAGGTGTCGTGTGTCCCATCTACAAAACTAACGCGCAATCACATTGCTGAACGCCGCCTATAAGGTACTCTCCCAAATTTTATGCCGCCGACTAACACCAATTGCAGGAGAGTTTGTGGGGCAGTACCAGGCGGGTTTTATGGATGAACGCTCTACCACATACCACGTGTTCGCACGTCAGGTATTGCAGAAATGCCGCGAATTCAACGTGCCTACACATCATCCATTTATCGACTTCAAAGCCGCCTATGATACAATCGATCTGGACCAGCAATGGCAGTTAATGCATGAATACGGATTTCCGGATAAACTGATACGGTTGATCAAGGCGACGATGGATCGGGTGATGTGCGTAGTTCGAGTTTCAGGGACATTCTCGAGTCCCTTCGAAACGCGTAGAGGGTTACGGCAAGGTGATGGTCTTTCGTGTCTGCTATTCAACATCGCTTTGGAGGGGGTAATACAAAGGTCAGGGACCGACACGAGTGGTACGATTTTCACTAGGTCCGTTCAGCTATTTGGTTTCGCCGACGACATTGATATCATGGAACGTAACTTAGAGAAGATGGAGGAAGCCTACATCAGACTGAAAAGGGAAGCTAAACGGATTGGACTAGTCATCAACACGTCGAATACGAAATACATGATAGGAAGAGGCTCAAGAGAGGACAACGTAAGTCACCCACCACGAGTTTGTATCTGTGGCTACGAAATTGAGGTGGTTGAAGAATTCTTGTACTTGGTGACGTCCGATAACGATACCAGCAAAGAAATTCGTAGACGCATCATGGAAGGAAATCGTACGTACTTCGGACACCGCAAAACGCTCCAATCGAATAGAGTTTGCCGCAGTACCAAACTGACTATCTTATTAGACCGGTAGTCCTCTACGGACACGACACCTGGACGATGCTCGTGGAGGACCAACACGAACTTGGAGTTTTCGAAATGAAAGTGCTGTGTACTATCTATGATGGGGTGCAGATGGCGGACGGTACGTGGGGGAGGCGAATAAGTTGCATTATCTGTTGGCAGAACCATCCATCGTTCACACCGCGAAAATCGGAGGTGGGTCGGACACGTAGCCAGAATGTCTTACAGAGATCCGGTGAAAATGGTTCTCGACAACGATCCGACGGGAACAAGAAGGCAAGGTGCACAGCGAGCAAGGTGGATCGAACAAGTGGAGGACGATTTGCGGACCCTCCACAGACTGCGTCGTTGGCGACGTGCAGCCATAGAGCTGAATGGAGAAGACTTTTATGTACTGCAAAGACCAGTTCGGCCTTAGTCTGATAATAAATAATAAAATTGGAATTGAATGTATTTGGCAAATTGTCTGGAGCGGGCATGTCCCTTCCAGCCTCTCGTGTTCAGGATAAGTTTCTTGTATTTTTCGGACGAATGCTTGACAGGGATGTTTTTCATGTAGTGACATATCGATCAAGTCAGCTCCAGGAATAGAGGCATTATCTTGATGTTAGAGTCTATTATATATAGAGTTACGCAAAGAGTGAATCCAAATCTACCTATTGAACTGTCAAACCGTCTACCTATACCTATCGAGCAAAAGTAAACAAATGATTGTTGGTAAAGCGAAGTATTGTTATCGCCTGATGATTATTGTGAATTAAAACTCATATGAATTGTATTAGATTTGTTCTAGAAACAGCTTCAAAAACCTCCCAATGAAGTTGCAACAAGAAACTCACGTGTTTGCACTCTGTAGGTGACTTTGGTTATCGAATTAAAAGCTTTAAGTAAGTCACTCCGTGAAGTCACTTGAAGGGTTGAACAAAATGAAAGTTTTCAACATAATAACGAGCATCATTCAGAATAAGAGTAAGAAGATCCTCTTTGCGCAACTCTATAAATAGACTCTGCTTGATGTTGTGTTTATACATGTGACCATTTCTGTTTGCTTTTGTACTAATAAAATTAATCATTTTGTGTTATGTTTGTTTAACAACACAGTCATGCTATTTACGATCATTTGGTATTATCAACTACTAATCGAAAATAATTTATAAAATATTTTACTCACTTCTTGTAATTGCAAGGGCACTCGGTACCCTGGTTGACCAACCTTGCGACCCTTTATTACCGCAATGGCTATAATAAACGATAATTTCACTAATAGTCTGAAACAATTGCCGGACTGATTGAAAGAAAATGCGTTCGCATTATTTCCTATATATAGGTTCCGTACAGACCGGCAGTCTGTTTTGCTCTGTGGCGATGCGATTCCTGGCTCAAGCAAGCGTCATCATTGCAGCGGCGTAATGCAGGTGCAATAAAGTTTGCAAAAATCCATCACAATTTACGTGCTGATTAACGCGTTCTGTGTTTACCCTTCGCCACGATAACGACGACGACAGCAGCACCAACGGTTGATGTTTTACCTCTGATCAATCGATTGTAGATACAGTTCCAGCTCGTTAATTACCATAAATTACGATAATAAATTGCGGGCACGGATTGCGGTGCGGTGGGCCTATGTTACAGTTTTAGGGATATTCGATGCCTATTTGGTTTGATTTCCGTGTCACTGATTTGACAATGCGAACCACTTTCCATTTTTGTTGATGGAGTTGATAAGTAGATGATAACTTCTTGATAAGTACATGATTACAGGCTGTCCCTGACACAAAGCTGGCCATTCTTCGTTCCGACTCGTTACATTCCATGTCAAGTAAATCCCACATCGCATACCCTTAAGCTGCATCCCTTCGAGGCTGTCACACCGTAAAGTCTCCTACTTTAAAGAGACAGCAAAGAAAGGACATAACTGAACTGCAGCGGCGTGAGCGCTTTGTATCACTCCGTTATGGGCCTTAATGTCGTATCATAGCAGAGTCATCGCCGATCGTTCGATGCTCGCCCTGCCATGCCCGTTGGTAGGCATAAGTGGCCGCCACAAATCCGTCATCGGAAATATTCCACCGCGCGACGATTGATTGTGCACTGACTGTGCGGAAGAGCCCCAAGACACGAGCAATGTCAAGCCGTGAAGGTTAAACTGCCTGACGGCTAGTTTCAACAAGAGTCGATTCAGCGAAATGAGTATTATTAACTCGATCGGCCAATGGTACGAAACAAATTCACTTTTCCCTTCACAGATGTAATTTCATTTTTATCTGTTCTTAAAATTCAATTGAACGACGCATTGTGAGCGCAGGGAACAGTGACTGACCATGGCGCCGCATGGTTGCTTCGGGAGAATCGGTTCGAAAGATTTTGCAGCACTCAATCTGTTAGCGGAAGTGCAATTTGATTGACACATGCATGCCTAAGCGTCGTAAGTTGAAGAGGTTGGATGCCTGAGAATTTTCTTCAACTACAAAGATCGAAATGATGTGAGATGATGTGGCTCTTCTGATTGGATGTGAAATAATAACAGACTGGAATGAATGGAATTGGACTTGATTGCACTTGATGAACTCTTGAGAACGAATAGTAGTCTGTGGGAATAACTATGAAGGTGATTATTACAATGTGATAGAGGAGGTGCATTGAAACTTAAAGAACTCTGTATGAGGAATCCTTGAAAAAAAGAAAAACAGTTTAATCCAACTAGCGGTTAAAGATGCCTTTCTCGTGCAACGAAAAGTCAAGTCTTACTAATGTCAGGTCGATTTGGCACTTAGGTGAAATTGAATATGCGAAATCATATTAGGAGCTTGCATTCATTTTATCGCTCCACCTGAAAACTGATGGGTGCTTTTATGCCAAAGGGCTTGCCAAACTTCTCCCCATCCATGGCAACTGCAGGTTATGGGACCAGCCTAGGATGTGAAGAGGTTTCATAGTGGACTCTGTTTAGCCTTTACGAAATGCTGATCTATACGCAAGCAGGCCCTTCACAACAAGAAGTGTTGGAAATTCAGCGACATGTAAAAAGCAACTAGGAATACTAAAAATAAGCATTCGCTAATCAATCGCGATACTCAAATGAAGAATCGATTTTTGATTTTATTTCAGGTAACGATGAAGCTAGTAGAATCCGTCGTCGTTGGAAAGGGTCTTCCACCTGTTATGCCATCCTTCAAGCCTGTTTGTTGGAGGCTGGTGATCCAAAACGCATTTCGAAACATTCCATAGTGCGGAGGAAAATTGGCTGCTTCCCAAAGCGGTTCCGTCACTTTTCCTCTTCAAATTTCCAATACGTAATTTTTCCACGTATAGAAATGGTTCCATGGAATGGAATCTAGGAAAACCTCCAACTTTTGTCAATTGACCTTTTGTTCCTTCAACCTTTGTCTCACCATTTTTTGATTTTATATTTTTGTTCCTTCGACTTTTCACCTTTTCGACATTTCGTCTTTTCGATTTTTAGTCCTTCGACCTTTTATCCCTTCGACCTTTTGACCTTTGCACAGGTTTTATGTTCGACCTTTAACCATTCGCCATCTCCTTTCAACCTTTTGACCTCCGACCTTTTGTCCTTCGACCTTTTCTCCTTCGATCTTTGTCCTTCGACCTTCCCTACAATCGTTTTCATACTACGGAACTTGAAATAATTTTATTTAACCTTTCAGGCCCAAATTTTCCAACAGGTATTACCCAGTAAATTTGATATATTCCTTTATTTTCGTGATTAATGGAGAAATGATAAAAAAGTTAGAAAATATTTTTTGCGATATGCTGAATTGAAGTGAATTCAGAACTAGCGATCTACAGTCACTACACAAGCTTTTCGTCATTCCAAGCTTGGATACATTCAACCATGTCCATAACATATACCTGAGATTAACAGACATGATCAGATGGTTTTGGATATCCTGGGTCATCCAAACCGTCCTTGAGTTCAGAACTGCGATCTCAACCACGACACACGCATTTTCGTTACTCTAAGCTTGGATATGCATTCTATATCCACAACATTTCCTGAGGATCAAGAGACGTTAGAGATGGTTTTGGGATATCCTGGGTCATCCAAACTGCCATTTAGTCCAGAACTTGCGATCTACAGCCACTACACATGCTGTGTCACTCCAACCATGGATATGTATTAAACTATGTCCATAGCATATTCCTAAAGATCAAGAGACATGGTGAAATGGCTTTGGGATATCTTGGGTTATCCAAAGTGTCCTTGAGTCCAGAACTCATCCATCCAAACTGTCCTTGAGTCCAGAACTTGCGATTTACAGCCACGACACAAGCTTTTTGCGTCACTTCAAGCTTGGATATATGTTCAACCATGGCCGTAGCACATTACTGAAGATCCAAAGACATGCACAGAAGGTTTTAGGATTTCCTGGGTCATCCAAAGCGTCCTTGAGTTCAGAACTTGCAATCTACAACCACAGCAATGGATTTTTCCGTCACTGAAAGCTCTAATGTACATTCATTTAGAATGATCATTTAACAGTTTGGGAAAATATTTCTTAAAATTTCAAACTATATAACGATGCGGCGCCGCATGAATCACAATTGTACCAGGTGTATAAAGGGCTGGATATTATTAAGCATTCAGCGGCAGACTACGGTGGGCTGGTAACGTTGTTCGTATGCCGGAAGAACGTCAAGTAAGATTTTTAGTAGAGCGGAAGAGGCCGTAGGCTTCGTGGAACGCCGCGTACACGATGGCTTTTGCAGTTGAAGAGGACCTGACGGCGCTCAATGTTCAGGGCGACTGGAAGCGGATCGAGTCCAAGGGAGAAGAATACTCCATTCGGCGTAGGTTCATCGAAGAGCTGTAGCCCATCAAGTATCAAGTAAGTATAACGATGCCAGTAGAATTCAAGGAGATGCAATGGATAACAGTAAAACCTCCATGAGTCAATGTTCTATGACTCGATATCGACTTATGGAGGCAAACTATTCCTTATTGAAAAATATTTACTAGGTTACTGTAATGGTCTCTTCAAGCAGCTTTCCAAAATTTTTCCATTCCACATCTCGATATTTCCATAAGTCGATAGTCCCTTCAATATCGACTCATGGAGGTTTGACTGTAGTTGAATATGTATCAAAAGCTTGAGTAGTAAATAAAGTCACGGCTACAACTGTTGACTGCACCTCAAGAATAGTTTAGATGACATAGAACATCTTAACTATCTGGGGTCCATTGAAATGAATTCGTGTATAACTAACGAGGGTATCATCGTTCTGAAGAATTTAACTCGGATCCTTTATATACTCGCCGAAAGCTTCCGAAAGAATATAAATTTATGCATTTTTAAGAACCTCGTGCAAACAGTGGCCCGGTCTCAGCGAGAATTACTCAATTGTAGATCTCTAGTGCTGAACTCAAGGACAGTTTGGATGACCCAGAATATCTCAAAATTATCTTACAATATCTGTTGACCTCCTAGGAGCTATAATGGATATAACTGAATGTGTATTGAAGATTTCAGTACTGAAAAAATACTTTCTTGTAGCTGTAGATCACAAGTCCCGATCTCAAGAATATTTTGGATGACCCAAAATATCTCAAAACTATCTCACGATATCAAGACAGAAGGTCGAAAGGACAAAAGATCGAAAGGTCGAAAGGTAGATGGACAATTCTCGCTTAACTTTTCAAAAGGACCTAAGTAACATTTTTTTCATGAATTAATTTGAATAGCGCAATCAACAAATGAACATAAAAGCTGATTAGTACTCAAATTAATTCGAAAATGTTACTATCCTTTAAATCCTTTGTTTAAAGCACAAAAAGTCGAAAGGACAAAAGGTCGAAAGGAAGAAAAGTCGATGAGCCAAAATGTCGAAAACTACAGAAGGTTGAAAAAATAGCCGGATCAAAAGGTCGAAATGACGGAAGATCGAATAGGTCAACAGAAAAAAGTCGAGATTGGAGGTTTCATTCTGTTAATCATTATTCAGAGTTCACTTAACCCTCTAATACCCAAATTTTTGTTTCGCTCAAAATCACTATTTTGCTTTCTAAAACCAATATGTACATATTTTAGGCCAAAAATTTAAAATCGCGATTTCACGTTTTTGGAATTATGTTTTTCTAGTTTAGAATTATTTCTATCCAGATTTGAATAAGCATTGAACTTTATATTATTGATTGACATAAAAACACTTTTTGGGGTCTGCACAATTATAAACTACAAAAAAAATCAAAGTAGCCCGTCTAAAGACAGTCTTGGGCGTTACAGGCAGACTTCATCAGTGAAACAATAATAAGGGTCGTTTCATAAATTACGCTACGCAAATTCAAGCTATTCCATATTCAAAAGATATTTTAGTTACTAGATAAAGATTGTCGCTGTCGTCGCTGTCCGGAACATCTTTTGCTGGCGAGGATAGGGGAGCTAAATGTCAAGAAGGAAAATCCATACGATTTGACAGGTATGTACCACATGTTTCGGACAGCAGAACAAAGGGAACCGAAGCGACAATATTTATCTAGTAACTAAAATATCTTTTCCATATTCCTCCCTAGTTTACAGCGAAACGTAAGGGTTTCTAATAATAAAAATAAATATACACCCGATTCTTTTTTTACACGGCGGGTGCGTTCCGTGTAAAAAAAAGTTTTCAGTTCAAAATTTGAAAATCCATGTAAAAAAAGTTTTATGATTTCTCGACAAATCATGCAAATGGAACAACTTTGCAAAAAATTTTATGGATTTTTTTACACGCGTGTAAAACAGAATCGGGTAATACCCTAGTAACATTTTAGTTTTATGCTGGTTTTATAATATTCTTGTAGGTAAATTATATCTTCAGAGGGTTATAAAACTTAAATATTACTTGGGTACATTCGTTTATATTTAATTCCAAACAAACTTTCATTTCATTTCATTTTCATTTATTTAGTCTACATCTATACGATAACACTGAATCAACAATTTGACGCCACAATACACGGTTCGAGGCCGCATCTCTCCATCCTCGAATACGCCCCACGCTCAAAGTCGTTCTCACCTGGTCTGCCCATCTCGCTCGCTGCGCTCACGTCGTCTCATGCCTGCCGGATCGGAAGCGAACACCATCTTTAGGGTTGCTGTCCGGCATTCTTGCACATGCCCTGCCCATCGTACCCTTCCGCTTTACTACCTTCTGGATACTGGGTTCGCCGTGAGCTGGGCGAGCTCATGGTTCTCTTCGCCGCCACACACCGTCTTCTTGTACACCGCCAAAGATGGTCCTAGCACCCGTCTCTCAGATACCCGAGTGCTTGCAAGTCCTCCTCGAGCATTGTCCATGTTTCATGTCCGTAGAGGACGACCGGTCTTATTAACGTCTTGTACGACATTTGGTGCGGTGGCGAATCTTTTCGACCCAGTTTCTTTTGGAGCCGTAGTAGGCCACTTCCACAGATGATGCGCCTTCGTATTTCACGATCCGTTGTTGTCAGCCGTTACAGGATCCGAGGTAGACGAATTCCTCGCCACCTCGAAGGTATCCCCGTCTATCGTAACACTGCTTCCCAGGCGGACCCTGTCGTGCTCGGTTCCACCCACAAGCATGTACTTTGTCTTTGACGCATTCACCACCAGTCCAACTTTTGTTGCTTCACGTTTCAGGCGGGTGTACAGTTCTGCCACCTTTAAAATGTTCGGCCGACAATGTCCAGGTCATCCGCGAAAGAAACAAATTGACTGGATCTGTTGAAAATCGTACCCGGCTGTTACCCCGGCTCTCCGCATGACACCTTCTGGCGCAATGTTGAACAACAGGCACGAAAGTCCATCACCTTGTCTTAGTCCCCGGCGATTCGAACGAACTGGAGTGTTCGCCGAGATCTTCCACAGTTTTGCACACCATCCACCGTTGCTTTGATCAGTCTGGTAAGCTTTCCAGGAAGCTGTTCTCGTCCATAATTTTCCATAGCTCTACGCGGTCTATACTGTCGTATCCGCCTTGAAATCAACGAACAGATGGTGCGTTGGGACCTGGATTCACGGCATTTTGAAGGATTTGCCTGTACGGTAAAGATCTGGTCCGTTGTCGAGCGGCCGTCAACGAAGCCGGCTTGATAACTTCCCACGAACTCGTTCACTAATGGTGACAGACGACGGAAGATGATCTGGGATATCACTTGTAGGCGGATTGGATGGTGATCGCTCGAAAGTTCTCACTCAGTTTTGCCTTTCTTGTAGATGGGGCATATAACCCTTCCCACTCCTCCGTAGCTGTTCGGTTTCCCAGATTCTGACTATCAGTTTGTGCAGGCAAGTAGCTTTTCCGGGCATCTTGATGAGCTCAGCTCGATCCATCCTTACCAGCTGCTTTATTGGTCTTTAGCTGTTGAATGGCATCCTTAACTTCATAACATCCAAACAAACTTTACTTCAAATATACGGTCTTTTGAGTACATTTTGGTCCTTGACTCAGGCCTCCACTCCTTCTCAGTAACAAATCTGGCTGGTTGTCCATTCCCTGGTGCGATGGGAATGTTGATGAGCACCATTGTTCACCCTTGGCGACGGGTTTTCGTGAGGGTACTGCTGCGTACCGTCTACAGACTCCAAAAATTTAAAAAGCCGAAAACCTCGTTCTTCGCAATAAGAAATGGGGTTACTGCAAGAATCGCACTTAGGGGACGCCCGTTTTATCGGCGATTTCGCCGGATGCGGTGCCGCCGATTAGCACCTGGAAGGTTCGTCCGATGAGGAAGTTTTTAATGAAGGCAATCATGTTGCCGTTAACTGACGTTAACTGAGGATCAGGGGTGTCCCGGTCCTATTAAATGCTCAGGCGATGCGTGATGAGACCAGGTCAACATGCATGCCATCGTTGTAAGCGCTCTAGAAGCACGTTGCTCAGGTTAGTCAAGTACGTGCTGGTGTCACACCCTGGACGGAAAGCGTGCAATTGAAAACTAAACCTTCCATCGGTTTCCAGCTTCTAACGAAGCTCCACGGCCTTGAAGGCACAGAAGTGAAATCGGTCTATACTTGGGGATCCCGACCCGCGACACTTTCAGAAAGGATCACGAAATTTTCGTACCTCTTGCAACGAACGTGCGGTTTTCCCAGAGATCGTTGACGAGCTTGAGACGATGGTCCTTAGCGAACCGTTTAAGCATGGGTCAGGATGAGTTCACGTTGTAGTTAGCAAGCCAACTCACCAGCAGAAAAGGCTGAGATAGTGCGGTTACCTTGATCAAGGTGGATAGGAACAGCCTTTGATCTGTCACTTATTGCGTTTGCGGTCTAAGATGGGTTAATGCTATCGACGATTCTTACCACTGCTTGAACTTCGATTTCCTGATGATAATTTTGCGTTTTTAATTTCTTCCTCCACTGGATGCCGAGGTCGCCCGGTCGTTCCGTTGTTGTCTTGACGTCTGTTGCCTTTATGTACCTTCTGCTTTTTCTTTACCCTCTGTTCTCTGTTCGCTTTCTGGTCATTAAGATATTGCTGTTTTTTTTTCCTGATCCATATTTGTGAAATGAATTAATGAATTAAAGAAAAAAAATCCGAATTTGTCACATTTCATATTTTATCTCCCGTGTCACATTTCATATTTTATATTTAATCTTATTTTTTATATCGCTTCTTGAAATGAGGCTTCCGGGCCTCTTGAAAGGAGGTTCCGGGACTCTTGAAAGGAGGCTTCCGGGCCTATTGAAAGGAGCCTCGATTTTTCGTCATCGGCCTTTACCAGGCGCCTGGGTCAGTTCAAAGGTTCCGGTTAGGGTATAACTTCCGATCTAATGGTGACTCGGCGTCCTGGGTTTGACGTCGGCTCGGTGGTATTGGTGGTGTTCGTAGTGTTTAAGTTTTGTGACACGTTGGAGGCTATTGGTTGAGGTAGAACCGTCACTTTGGAACTAAGCGGCTGGGATTTTGAAATGTTTTTGGGACTAGCGGCGAGACCTGGAGTTAAAAACATCAAATCAAGATTATTTTAAAAATAAGATTATTTTAATAAAATAGAATCGAGCTCTGTACTTGGTTTTGATGAACACTTTTATTTTATAATAACGGTCTACCAGCGCATCGTGATTTGACTTCAATTGTCCGACTCATATGCATATGCATGTTCTCTCAGTCCTGGAAGTGATTAGGGTCGCCAGCGGTCCATTCGACGCTCATGATTCGCTGCGGAAAGTCATGAACATGAAAGACCCATCAGATATCTGCGACGATAAATAAATTTCAGTCAATGGCCAATTTTAATTTAAAGCCCACTTTCTTGAGGATAGAATCTTGATGGCTGAAACGTAAATCTCTCTACAGAATCCCCTGAGGCAGCCTGAACTTTCCGGAACCAATGACGCTAATGGCACTACCGTCAATGATACTTTTGCTGCTCATAATTTGATTCCTGATGGAAAATCTCAAAGGTCATAGAAGCAATCAGTGCAATGGTCCATTTTGAAGTTATGATTCACGTTATGATACAAAACCATGGACAAGAGTCGGCAGTGATATCGACTCATGGAAACAAATTATTCATATTAAAAATATGTCCAGGGCTACTGTGATGGTCCTTCAAGAGCTTTCCAAGAAGTTTCTGTTCCATCTCGGTATTTCTTTGAGTCGATGGTCCTTCAATATCGACTCACAGGATCAACTCCTAGCAGCACACTATTGAAGTTACTGCAACTCATATGTGACCGGACTCAGTCACAATCAAGTTGCTGCAACTATTTTCGTCTTGCCTTGTGCTGCTCGTATTTAGTTGTGAGATGTGTACAGTAAAATTGATGAGTGGACTGATAAATGAGAGTGAGTTATGAAAGGAGTGTGAAGAGCAAATTTTCAAAACGATTATCTGCTTTAAAACAAGGATTCAAACGAATTGACGAATAGGATGGCTCTTCCAGCAAACCACACCATCAATAGGTGGCGAAACCTTCACACCTATTGGTGGGTGTTGGCGTGGAGACTATCGATTCGTCAAACCGTCATTTGAATCTTTGTTTCTAAAACAGATAAGTCGTTTTAATTGTCTTAATGATATTTGAGAAGTGAGAAGTAGGATATGACTAGTGCAATGAATAGAAACAGAGTGAGAGATGATAATTGGAAGGTAAGAAGCGCGATTTTGAGAAGTGAGTGGAGATATAAAACAGTAAGAAGAAGGAAGATAGAAGAAGGAAAGGAAGGGAAAGAAAGAATCTCGTTTCTTACTTCTCGTTCCTCGTCCTCACGTCTCACTTCTTACTACTTCCTTTCAATAGTTTTTTACATCACTTCTCACTCATCATTTCTCACTTCTTACTACTTACTTCTTACTTCTCATTTCGCATATCTCGCTTCCCACTTCCGAACTTCTTACTTCTTATTTTTCATTTATCACCTCTCACTTTGCACATCTCCTTTCTCACTCCGTACTTCTCACTTATCATTTTCATTTTTTGTTCTTACTTTAATTAATAACACCTTTGACTTCTTATTTCGCATTTATCATTTCTAACTTTTCTTTTCTCACTACTCTCACTACTACAACTTAGAATTTTTCTTATAAATTCTCACTTCTCATTTATTTTTCTTACTACCCCTTCTCACTTCTTACTTTACTTCTCACTTCTCACTTCAAATTTCTCTTTTATTTTTTAACGTTACACTTCTCACTTACTATTCATTTCTCTCTTTGCACTTCACTTCTCACTTCTCATCTTCCACTTCTCACTTATTATTCTTATTTCTCACTTCTGGTTTCTTATTTCTCACTTATCCTTTTCCACTTCAAACTTCTAATCTTTCAGTCCTCGATACTACTTCGCCTTCAAATTTCTCACTTATTACTTCTCATTATTACTTCTCACTTTTACTTCGAATGTCACACTTCTCACTTTTAACTTTTCACTTCTCACTATGTTTCATTTCTCACTTCTCACTTCTTTCACTCATATCACTTGAATTCTTATTTTTCACTTCGCACTTCACATATTTCACTTTTCACTCTTACTTATAACTTATTTTATCTCATTTATTTCATTTTTCACTTTCAACTTTTCTAACTTTTCACTTTTTACTTTCCTCTTCTCACTTTTCACTCTTTACTTCTTACTTTTCACTTCTCACTACTCACACCGCACTTTGTATTTCTCATTTCTATTTTCTCGCTTTTCATTTCTCATTTACAACTACCCACATTCTCACTTCTTACTTCGCACTTTTCACTACTCAATTCTCACTTCTTATTTCTCCCTTCTAAGGGGTCGTACACTAATTACGTAAGCACTTATGGTGGGAGGGGGGCCTGTCATTCTCTTACGCTCCATATAAACAAAAAATAATTTTTATGGGAACAATATTACATGGGGAGGGGTTCAAAAACCCGGCAAATTAGTGTACGACCCCTTACTTCTTATTTCTCACTTCTCATTTCTAATTTCTCACTTTTGCTTACCACTTTTCACATCCAACTTCTTACTATATCGTGCATCCTAACTGTTTCTGACAACATTGAAATATCGTGAAAATGCGTTGGAAAATAACTTCGACATAGAGAACATCGAGTAAGGGAGTTAAAATATCGAGTTACAGAACATCAAGCTATGGGGAGTTTACTGTATTTACATCATACATCATTATATTAATCAACTCAAGAAAAGCATTAGTGAACAAATATAAAAAGAGCCAATATTCAACCTATCCGAAAAATATAAGCACCATGCTTTCAGCTAATCTGTATTATCTCCGTTATCCGGCCTAAACATGCATTTGTAACAGTTGTGAAAACTGTACCAATTTTCTCATCGAATGCTGACAGGAATGAACTGGTTGATACTTCATGGAGTTATGGCAATTTGATTTTTTTAAATTTTGCCTCTTTTTATCATTTTATCCATCTCTAATCTAACAATCTTGAATATAACCATGACGATTTCATCAGCGTCGCAGTCGGATCTTGTTTTAATATGGAGTTTGGTATTGGTTGAAATTTCTTTCGAAATTCCAAGCCTATATCTTTAGGACATACGACGTTTGTTAGATATGACCTCCCAAAGTACATCAAATATAGATCCAAATAGGTCAAATAGGTCAAATAGGTCAAAAGATGAAGGTATTGCCTTTGAAACAGATATATGAATTTCATTGAGAAACGTTGTACATAAAAGAGTAATAGAAATCATCATTCCAACCATTGCTTAGTTCTTTTTCACTTAAAATTTGCATAAGTATCGAGAAAATCATTATGGCCTTTTAGTGGAATGTCTTCACCTGACATTGTCCATTTAATTCCACCATATTGTAGTTTTTACATATACGTATTTCGATCTCAACTGTAAGGCTGTCTTCAATGTCTCGTACATGACTCGACTCAAGTCCGAGATCAAGTACGAGACACTGAAGATGGCCTTACAGTTGGGTTCAAAACATTCAGTAATGATTATGACGTGGTGGAATTAAATGAAAAATTAAACTCGTCTTGTGACAGCAATTAGTATCGAGTCGATTCACAATCCGAACTATTTTAACCATCTTTATTCTACCACTAAACAAAGTACAGGTTCACAATTACTGTAAGATATATTTTATGGGATAGTCTGTTATACCTTCATGCCATGTATGTTAAATGCTTCATAGATAAGCCGGACACAAATATTACCTCCCCGCAGATCAACCAATAAGGAACTCATCAACCCTTTTGTTGATTAATTACTTTGGAATATATGTCTAGCAATGCACTGAACAGTGTCGTGCAGAATCCCTTGATTACCATCGTTCCATCCCACGATGCACTCCCCTTCATTACCGCCCTGAGTGTCTTTATTAGCCTCGAGAAGCGTCAATCGCTTAAATGTCTCATTTTTATAAACCGCACCCGTCGATCATGATGGGAAAACGACTACAAAGATAATATTACAAGGCGTTTCCAGCTACTTTCACGTGGTGTCAAAGCCAACAACCACCATCGCCCAAGCGGATGGACTGATGACGTCCGGTGACCTAAGCCGTACCGTCATATCAGTCATTCGAGTGGAGCACTGAGGAATCAAGATCAAGGCAACGGACGCGTACCATTACTTCGGTGCAGTGAAAGCCATCTCGCCACCACGGTGTTTTGTGACTGTGCTTACCCCGATTCCCATCAATCGAATCAGCGCGCGCATAAAGTACCAGCACAGAATGACCGGCCTCTGTTCTCGCCAGTGATGATTTATAATTACATACCCTTCGAGCCTGTTTCCCCACTGAGAGCAATCAACAGACCTAGAATTTAGCAGGACAGAACCACTGGTTGTCTTCCTCTTCCGAAGAATTCGAATGGTATACATAATTCTGTTGTGGTTCCGTCACAAAATTCGAAAGGAGGCCATATCAAGGCATAACCTTCTCCGACCGGCGATTTTCGCAATCTAGCCGGAATAAATTATTTTATCTCAAACTGCTATATTTCACCTTATTTTATGAGTACTGTGATGATAATTTGAAATATCAGTTTTCTTAATTTTACTTTTGACCCATGTGCTTTACCTTTAAACTTGAAAAACAACGGTAATTTCAATTAATTCATTCTCATCAACGCTTCTACCGAAATCAGTTCAACTATATGTGTTTGAAGGGAAACATAGAGCTAAAAGATGTCATGAAATTGCTCTATGACTCTTCCTCTTTTCATAGGGAGGTTGAATGTATGATATAGGCCATAAATGCCTTAAATACGTACCAAACTAAAACATCCACTTTCAAAATGGCGCAAATTTGCGCAGATTTTTCTTCGGATCCTAAATATAGACATAAATGCGTCTTCTATATCTGAAATATTACCGAATATCTGAATAAGTGTTTTATGCTTATTGAAAATATGAGGAACATTAACTAGTTTTAGCTCGAAAATGGACTTCAATTCTCTTTGTATTTCTGTTCAGAACCATTCATTCTGTCAAAAATATGTTAACATGATACATTTTGTCTACTTTTCATGGTATGTACTGATCTGTGGATTTCTGTGACAAATTTTGACCACATAGAACTACCGAACGTAATCAAATTCAACAGAGAAAATCATTAATTTCCTCAACGAAAACCTTTAACTTCTAGAAGTGTAGTGGTAAAACTTTAAATCTAATAGAAAACCTAATTCGGAGTCGCTCGTCTACTATTCAGAGAAGTTTGAGGCATATTTCGACTGCTCTAGGACAATTTTGAAAATTTAACTTTATTCCGGCTAGAATGGTGAAATACCCCTATGTGCGGCGGGAAGCTGGGTGATGATTGAGCAAAATGTGAAGGAAGAGAGGTTCGGATATCGCAAATGAAGAAAACAAACACGCTACTGGAAGTGACTCGATGGATGGAGTTGCAATGGAAATAAGATCGAAGAGCTGAACTGGAACGGATGTACAGAATGGAAGACGGCGATGGCATTTGATAACGTTTTATGGAAATTGGTGTTGCAGTTAGCTGTTTAAAATTCATTAATTAGTTATCAGGAGATTCTTCAACATTAAGACACACTTCAACAAAAATTGTGTTTAATTTATTTCGAACCTGTTTACTTACGTGATGGGGGACATCTTGTTTGTATATGCTTTAGTTGGATGTAATAACTGGAATCGTTTTCTTGATATAGTTTATTCTATTCAGAAAATGCCTATTTTCTGCCGGATCCGATTCCTCGACAAGTTTCAAGGTTTAGAGCGTCTATAGTACAACTATATGTACAAGATCTTCTTGGAGCTCTGGTCCCATACATTTATTTATATGCATTCAACTCATTTATCCATTGACGTCACGAGCGTATCGACTGATTTTCAATATTAATTTCAATTTATGACGGTTTGTAGTAGCAGGGTAGCAGGGACTATGTCCAAGGCTTGACGATCCTTCCCAGGCCATCTTCGAGTTGTGGGCTTGCCTAGGATGTGGTTTGACGGTGGGTCTGTTAAATTCCTATAAGCTGCATGTATCCGTGGGCCCCACCAAAGCGACCTGTAAGCGCTCAAAGCAGCTCACAGCCCAAGTCATGGTGTTAGGTGGGACGCTAAACAGCCATGACAGACGCTCCGACGAGACAGGAGGTTTGCGCAGCACATTAAGACGCCTGAAAAAATAATTACAAACAATATAAGAGATAATGGTCATCGGACCGGACCGGATTTTCGGATAGTCTGCACACCGTATCGAATGACACGGCCAACGATGCATAAACTTCGCAGCCTCCCGCGGAATGGTAGTCCTAAGCACCTTCTTTCCCGCAAAAATATCCCAAGGAAACATGGAATCACCTAACCAAGAACGGAAAACAAATCGACCACGTTCTAATCGACGGTAAATTCTTCTCCAACATTACTAACGTCCGCACTTACCACAGTGCGAATATTGAATCCGACCACTACCCTGCCGTAATCTGGAAAAGTGACGTAACAGCCATTTTACAACATGCATGTTTTCCATTTTTCTGTTAAAAAGCTCGATGAGTAGTACTCGTTAACACCATTTTGGAAAATGGCGTATACGTCACTTTTCAGATTACGCGTATCTCAGTATGCCTGCGCTCAAAACTATCGCGGTGTACATCACGCGTCGAAGTCGGACGCCGGCTTAACTTGAGCGACTCAAGACGGTAGACTAGCCCAGAATACGCGCAGCACTGAAAGTGGAACTTCGGAAGAGCAGCTAGGCGCAGCGTCTCTGAAGATGGCTGAGAGATATCGATCCGCCATTGGTAGCACCGCAACCGCTGCACTTGGCACGGTGCCCCGGATTAGAGAAACGGCTGGTATGACGGCGAATGTGAGCAGTTAGTAGAAGAGAAGAATGCAGCATGGGCGAGACTGAGCTGCAACACCGCACGAGGGCGAACGAGGCACGATATAAAAGGGCGCGAAACAGACATAACTCGATTTACCGGAGGAAAAAGCGCCAGCAGGAAGATCGAGACCGTGAAGAGACGACAACTGCACGCGCTAATAACACACGAAAGTTATTTGAGAAGTTAAACCGTTCACTGGGGCCGTGCCACAGCCTGATATGAGTAAGGACATAAACGGGAACCTTCTTACGAACGAGCGTGGTGATCCTAAGGTGGCGGCAGCCTACGAAGAACACCTGAATGGCGATGTGGCAGACGAAGATGGCGGTATGGTAATGGACTGAGACGCGCGCGGGACATGATTGCCAATTCAGATCTCCAGGAAATTCAGGAGGAGATTGGCCGTGAAGAACACAAAGCTCGTGGTTGACCAACTACCAGGAGAGCTATTTAAACACGGTAGCGAGGCACTGGCTAGAACGCTGCCGGGTCATTACCAAGATTTGGGAGGAGAAGTTTTGCCGCAGGAGTGGATGGAATTGTCGTGTGTCCCATCTACAAAACGGGCGATAAGCTGAGTAGCAACTCGCACAATCACATTGCTGATCGCCGCCAACAAGGAATCTCTTCAAATTTTATGCCGTCGACTAGCACCAATTGCAAGGGAGTTCGTGGGGCAGTACCAGGCGGGTTTGGGCAAACGCTCAACCACGGACCAGGTGTTCGCCATTCGCCAAATTGCAAAAATGCGCAGTAATTGCCACCCTCATCTATTCATCGACTTCAAAGCCGCATATGATCAATCGATCGGGACCAGCTAAGCAGCTAATGCTCGAACACTGTTTTCCGGATAAACTGACACGGTTGATCAAAGCGTCGATGAATTGTGTTTCAGGGGTATTCTCGAGTCCCTTTAAAATGCGCAGAGGGTTACGGCAAGGTGATGGTCTTTTGTCTCCCCTATTCAACATCGCGGGAGTAATACGAAGGGCAGGGATTAACGCGATTTTGTTACGATTTGATACGCCGATGACATTGATATCGAACACGTAACTTTAGAGGATGGAGGAAGCCACATCAGACTGAAAAGCGAAGCTAAACGGATTGGATTCAGTCATCAACACGTCGAAGACAAAGTACATGATAGGAAGAGGCTCAAGAGAGGTCAATGTAAAGCAGTTTCTATCGGTGGTGACGAAATCAGGGTTTAGAAGAATTCGTGTACTTGGCTCACTGGTAACGCCGATAACGCAGAGAAATTCGGAGACGATAGTGGCTGGAAATCGAACGTCTGACTCCGCAAGACGCTCCAGATCAGAAGTTCGCCGCCGTACCAAACTGACAATCTACAAAACGCTCATTACGGTAGTCCTCTACGGACGAGGCCTGGACGATGGTCGTGAGAACGCGCACTTGGAGTTTTCGAAAGGAAAGTGCTGCGTACCATCTACATATGTTGGGTGATGGCGGACGGTACGTGGAGGCGAATAACCTGTGCATCAGCTGTTGGAGAACCATCCATCGCTCACACCGCGAAATTGGACGACTGTGGTGGGCGGGCACGTAGCCAGAATGTGGACAAAGTCGGAGAAAGTAACCCGGTGAAAATGGTTCTCGACAAAGATCCAATGGACACAAGAAGGCGGTGCGCAGCGGGCAAGGTGGATCGAGTTCATTTATTTCATTTATTTAGTTTACATCTAATCAGATAACACTGAATCACAATTTGATGCCACAATACACGGTTTGGGGCCGCATCCTCCATCCTCGATTGCGCACCACGCACGCCAAGTCGTTTTGCACCTGGTCTGTCCACCTCGCTTGATGCGTTCCCGCCGTCCCGTACCTGCGGATAGGAAGCGAACACCATCTTTGCAGGGGTTGCTGTCCGGCATTCTTGCAACTACCCTGCCATCGTTTCCTTCGGCTTAAGCTGCCTTCTGGATCTGGGTTCGCCGTAGAGCTATGCAGGCTCGGAAGCCTCCTTTCAAGTGGCTCCGGAAGCCTCCTTTCAAGAGGCTCAGGCCTCCTTTAAGAGCTCAGGAAGCCTCCTTTCAAGAAGGCTCAGAGCACTCCTTTCAAGGGCTCAAAGAGCCTCCTTTCAAGAGGCTCAGGAAGCCTCCTTTCAAGAGGCTCAGGAAGCCTCCTTTCAGAGGCTCAGGCCTCCTCCAAGAGGCTCAGGCACCTCCTTTCAGAGCTCAGAGCCTCCTAAGAGGCTCAGGCCTCCTTTCAAGAGCAGGCCTCAGAAAGAGCCTCCTTTCAAAGAGGCTCAGGAAGCCTCCTTTCAAGAGGCTCAGAAGCCTCCTTTCAAGAGCTCAGAGCCTCCTTTCAAAGGACTCGGAAGCCTCCTTTCAAGGACAGAGCCTCCTTAAGAGCTCAGAGCCTCCTTTCAAGAGGCTCAGGCCTCCCTTTCAAGAGGCTCAGGCCTCCTTTCAAGAGAGCTCAGAAGCCTCCTTTCAAGAAGGCTCGAGCCTCCTTTCAAGGCTCGGAAGCCTCCTTTCAAGAGCTCAAGCCTCCTTTCAAGAGGCTCAGAGCCTCCTTTCAAGCTCAGAAGCCTCCCCTTTCAAGAGCTCAGAGCCTCCTTTCAAAAAGCTCGGAAGCCTCCTTTCAAGAAGGCTCAAAGCCTCCTTTCAAAGCTCAGAGCCTCCTTTCAAGAGAACTCAGAAGCCTCCTTTCAAAACAAAGCCTCCTTTCCAAGGCTCAGAAGCCTCCTTTCAGGAAGCTCAGAGCCTCCTTTCAAAAGAGCTCAGAGCCTCCAAAGAAGCTCAGAAGCCTCCTTTCAAGAGAGCTCAGAAGCCTCCTTTCAAGAAGGCTCAGAAGCCTCCTTTCAAGAGCTCAGAGCCTCTTTCAAGAAAACTCTTAAGGCTCCTCCTTTCAAGCTCAGAAGCCTCCCTTCAAAGACTGAAGCCTCCTTTCAGAGCTCAGGCCTCCTTTCAGAGCTCCAGAAGCCTCCTTTCAAGAGCTCGGAAGCTCTAGCTCAGAGCCTCCTTTCAAGCTCAGGAACCTCCTTTCAAGAGCTCGAAGCCTCCTTTCAAGGCTCAGAGCCTCCTTTCAAAGAGCTCAGAGCCTCCTTTCCAAGAGGCTCAGAAGCCTCCTTTCAAGAGGCTCAGAGCCTCCTTTCAAGAGGCTGAACCTCCTTCCAAGCTCAAGGCCTCCCCTTTCAAGAGCTCAAAGCCTCCTTTCAAAAACCACTCTTCAAGCTCAAACCTCCTTTCAAAAGCTCAGCCTCCTTTCAAAACAGCTCAAAACCAGCCTCCTTTCAGAACTCAGAAGCCTCCTTTCAAGAGCTCAGCCTCCTTAACTCAACTCCTTCACTCAGAAGCCTCCTTTCAAAAGAGGCTCAGGAAGCCTCCTTTCAAGAGGCTCAGAAGCCTCCCTTTCTAAAGAAACTCGAAGCCTCCTTTCAAGAAAAGGCTCAGAAGCCTCCTTTCAAAGCTCAGAAGCCATCCTTTCAAGAAGCTCAGAAGCCTCCCTTTCAAGGACAAAGCCTCCTTTAAGAAAAGCTCAGAAGCCTCCTTTCAAGAAGCTAAGCCTCTCCAAACTCAGAAGCCTCTCTTTCAAGAGCTCAGGCTTTCTCAAGCTCAGAAGCCTCCTTTCAAGAGGCTCAGAGTCTCCTTTCAGGCTCAGGCCTCCCTTTCAAGAGGCTCAGAGCCTCTTTCAAGAAGCTCGAAGCCTCTTTCAAAAACTCAAACCTCCTTTCAAAAGCTCAGCTTTTAAGGCTCGAGTTTTCAAGGAAATAGGCCTCCCCTTTCAAGAGAGCTAGAGCCCCTTTCAAAGGCTCAGCCTCCTTTCAAGAGCTCAGAAGCCTCCTTTCAAGGCTAACCTTTTCAAAGCTCAAACCTCCTTTCAGAAGGCTCGAGAAGCCTCCTTTCAAAAGGCTCAGAGCCTCCTTTCAAAGCAGACTCAGAGCCTCCCCTTTCAAAGAGCTCAAGCCTCCTTTCAAGAGGCTCAAGCCTCCTTTCAGAGGCTCAGAAGCCTCCTTTCAAGAGCTCGGAAGCCTCCTTTCAAGAGAGCTCAGGCCTCCTTTCAAGAGCTCAAGCCTCCTTTCAGAGGCTCGAAGCCTCCTTTCAAGAAGCTCAGGCCTCCTTTCAAGCTCAGAAGCCTCTTTCAAGAGGCTCAGGCCTCCTTTCAAGAGGCTCAAGCCTCCCTTCAAGCTCAGAGCCTCCTTTCAAAGGCTCAGAAGCCTCCTTTCAAGAGGCTCAGAGCCTCCTTTCCAAGAGGCTCAGGAAGCCTCCTTTCAAGAGGCTCAGAAGCCTCCTTTCAAGAGCTCAGGCCTCCCTTTCAAGAGCTCAGGCCTCCTTTCAAGAGCTCAGAGCCTCCTTTCAATAGGCTGAAGCCTCCTTTCAAGATCAGAGCCTCCTTTCAAGAGGCTCAGGCTCCTTCAGAGGCTCAGAGCCTCCTTTCAAGAGGCTAAGCCTCCTTTCAAGAGGCTAGAAGCCTCCTTTCAGAAGCTAGGAAGCCTCCTTTCAAGAGGCTAGAGCCTCCTTTCAAGAAGGCTCAGAAGCCTCCTTTCAAGAGGCTAAGCCTCCTTTCAAGCTAGGAAGCCTCCTTTGCAGAAAGGCCAGCCTCCTTTCAGAGCTGGAAGCCTCCTTTCAAGAGCTAGAGCCTCGAGAGCTAGGAACCTCCTTTCAAGAGAGCAGAAGCCTCCCCAAGACCAGAGCCTCCTTTCCAAGAGGCTCAGGCCTCTTTCAAAGAGCTCCAGAGCCTCCTTCAAGAGGCTCGGAAGCCTCCTTTCAAGAGCTCGAGAAGCCTCCCTTTCAAGAGCTCAGAGCCTCCTTTCACAGACTCGAAGAGCCTCCTTTCAAGAGGCTCCAGAAGCCTCCTTTCCAAAGGCTCAGGAAGCCTCCTTTCAAAGGCTCGAAGCCTCCTTTCAAGAGCTCAAGCCTCCTTTCAAGGCTCAGAGCCTCCTTTAAGAGGCTCAGAGCCTCCCTTTCAAGAGGCTCCAGAAGCCTCCTTTCAAGAGGCTCAGGAAGCCTCCTTTCAAGAGGCTCCAGAGCCTCCTTTCAAGAGGCTCAGAAGCCTCCTTTCAAGACAACTCGAAGCCTCCTTTCAAGAGGCTCGGAAGCCTCCTTTCAAAAGGCTCCAGAGCCTCCTTTCAAGAGGCTCAGGCCTCCTTTCAAAAGCTCAGAAGCCTCCTTAAACTCAAGCCTCCTTCAAGAGCTCGAAGCCTCCTTTCAAGAGGCTCGGAAGCCTTCAAGGCTCGCCTCCTCAAGAGCTCAGAAGCCTCCTTTCAAGAGGCTCCAGAGCCTCCTTTCAAAAGAGCTCCAGAGCCTCCTTTCCAAGAGCTCAGCCTCTCAAG
The DNA here is from genome assembly GCF_024139115.2 of Armigeres subalbatus. Taxonomy (NCBI): domain Eukaryota; kingdom Metazoa; phylum Arthropoda; class Insecta; order Diptera; family Culicidae; genus Armigeres; species Armigeres subalbatus. The sequence goes on along the minus strand of NC_085139.1, from coordinate 256,668,213 downwards.
AGCTCAAGAGCCTCCTTTCAAGAGAGCTCAGAGCCTCCTTTCAGAGCTCAAACCTTCAAGCTCAGAAGCCTGCCAGAGCTGAACTTCCTTCCAAGAGCTCAGAGCCTCCTTTCAAGTGAAGCCTCCCTTTCAAGGGCTCCAGAAGCCTCCTTTCAAGAGGCTCAGAGCCTCCTTTATCAGAGCCTGCTAGCTCCAGGCCTCACTCAGAGCTCAGAGCCTCCTTTCAAAGGAGCTCAGAAGCACCCTTTCCAAGGGCTCAGGCCTCCTTTCAGAGCTCAGGCCTCCTTCAAGAGGCTCAAGCCTCCTTCAGGGCTCAGGCTTAAAACAGGCCTCCTTTCAAGAGGCTCAGGAGCCTCCTTTCAAAGAGGCTCGGAAGCCTCCCTTTCAAGAGCTCGGAAGCCTCCCTCAAGAGAGCTCAGGCCTCCTTTCAAGAGCTCGGAGCCTCCTTTCAAGGGCTCAGGAAGCCTCTTCAAGAGGCTCGGAAGCCTCCTTTCCAGAAACAGGCCTCCTTTCAAGAGCTCAGGCCTCCTTCAAGAGGCTCAGAAGCCTCTTTCAGAGGCTCAGGAAGCCTTCTTTCAAAAGCCAGAAGCCTCCTTTCAAGAGGCTCAGGCCTCACAGCCTCCTTTCAAGAGGCTCAGGAAGCCTCCTTTCAGAGAGGCTCCAGAAGCCTTCTTTCAAGAGCTCAGGAAGCCTCCTTTCGAGGGCTCAGAGCCTCCTTTCACCAGAGCTCAGGAAGCCTCCTTTCCAAGAGCCTCAGGAGCCTCCTTTCAAGAACTGAGCTCTCCTTCTCAAGAGCTCAGAAGCCTCCTTTCAAGAGTCGGAAGCCTCCTTTCAAGAGCTAGCTCAAACAAGCCTCCTTTCAAGAGACTCAGAAGCCTCCTTCAAGAGGCACAAGAGCTCTCCTCAAGAGGCTCCAAGAAGCCTCCTTTCAGAGGCTCAGGCTCCTTCAAGAGGCTCAGAGCCTCCTTTCAAAAGTCAGAGCCTCCTTTTCAAGAAGCCTAGAGCCTCTTTCAAGAGCTCCAGAGCCTCCCTTTCAAGAGGCCTCGGAAGCCTCCTTTCAAGAGGCTCAGAAGCCTCCTTCAAGAGCTCGAAGCCTCCTTCAAGGCTCAGAAGCCTCCTTTCAAGAGGCTCAGGAAGCCTCCTTTCAAGAAGGCTCAGAAGCCTCCTTTCAGAGAGGCTCGGAAGCCTCCTTTCAAAGAGGCTCAAAGGCCTCCTTTCAAGCTCAGAAGCCTCCCTTTCAAAAGCAGCTCAGAAGCTCTTTCAAAGGCTCAAAGCCTCCTTTCAGAGGAGCTCAGGCCTCCTTTCAAGAGCTCGAAGCCTCCTTTCAAGAGAGCTCAGGCAAGCCCAGCCTCCTTTCAAGAGGCTCAGGCCTCCTCCAAGAAAGCTCAGAGCCTCCTTTCAAGAAGGCTCAAAGGGCCGTCCTTTCAAAGAGAGCTCAGAAGCCTCCTTTCAAGAACTCGACTCCTTTCAAAGAGCTCAAGGCCTCCTTTCTTAAGAGAGCTCAGAAGCCTCCTTTCAAGAGAGCTCGAGAGCCTCCTTTCAAAGAGCTCAGAGCCTCCTTTCAAAACTCCAGAGCCTCTCTTTCAAAAAGCTCAGAGCCTCTTTCTAGAGGCTCAGAAGCCTCCTTTCCGAGCTCTAGGAAGCCTCCTTCAAGAGCTCAGAAGCCTCCTTTCAAGAGGCTCAGAAGCCTCCTTTCAAGAGAGGCTAGAAGCCTCCTTTCAAGAGGCTCAAGGCCTCCTTTCAAAGAGGTCAGGCTCTGTTCAAGTCCAGAAGCCTCCTTCAAGAAGCTAGGCTCTCCTTTCAGAGAAGCTCAAAATCCTCCTTTCAAAGGCTCAGAAGCCTCCTCTTCAAGAGAGCCTCAGGAAGCCTCCTTCAAGAACTGGCCTCCTTTCAAGAGGCTCAGAGCCTCCTTTCAGAGCTCAGGCCTCCTTTTAGCTCAAGAGCCTCCCCCTCAAGAGGCTCAGGCCTCCTTTCAAGAGGCTCCAGAGCCTCCTTTCAAGAGGCTCAGGAAGCCTCTTTCAAGAGCTCCCAGAAGCCTCCCTTTCAAGAGCTCAGGCCTCCTTTCAAGAGACCTCGGAAGCCTCCTTTCAAGAAGGCTCAGCCCTAGAGCCTCCCCTTTCAAGAGGCTCGAAGCCTCCTTTCAGAGGCTCGAAGCCTCCTTCAGAGCTCAGGCCCCCCTTTCAAGAGCTCAGGCTCTTTCAGAGTCGGCCTCCTTTCAAGAGGCTCAGGCCTCTCAAGAGGCTGGCAAGCCTCCCTTCCAGAGGCTCAGAGCCTCCTTTCAAGAGGCTCAGAGCCTCCCCTTTCAAGAGGCTCAGAGCCTCCTTTCAAAGAGCTCAGAGCCTCCTTTCAAGAGCTCGAAGCCTCCTTTCAAAGAGGCTCGAAGCCTCCTTTCAAGAGCCAAAGCCTCCTTCAAGAGGAAAGGCCTCCCTTTCAAGAGGCTCAGAAGCCTCCTTTCAAGAGACTCCAGAGCCCTTCAGGCTCAAGCCTCCTTCAAGAGGCTCAGGCCTCAAAGACTCAGCCTCTCAGGTATCTTCAAGAGCTCAGAGCCTCCTTTCAAGAGACTCGAAGCCTCCTTTCAAGAGCTCAGGCCTCCTTTCAAGAGGCTCAAGCCTCCTTTCAAGAGAGCTCCAGAAGCCTCCTTTCAAGAGTAGTGGCTCAAGAGCCTCCTTTCAAGAGGCTCAGGCCTCCTTGAGAGCTCAGAAGCCTTTCCTTTCAAGAAGGCTCGAGCCTCCCTTTCAAGAAGGCTCAGAGCCTCCTTTCAAGAGGCTCAGAGCCTCCTTTCAAGAGGCTCGAAGCCTCCTTTCCAAGAAGGCCTCGAGCTTGCAAGGCCATCCTTTCAAGAGGCTCAGGAAGCCTCCTTTCAAGAGGCTCGAGGCCTCCTTTCAAGAGAGCTCAGAAGCCTCCTTTCAAGAGGCTCAGGAAGCCTCCTTGCAGAGGCTCAAGCCTCCTTTCAAGAGGCTTCGGAAGCACTCCTTTCAAGGGCTCAGGCCTCCTTTCAGAGGCTCAGAGCCTCCTTTCTAGGCTCAGAGCTCCTTTCAAGGAACAGAGCCTGCCTTTCAGAGGCTCAGAGCCTCCTTCAAGAGGCTCAGGAAGCCTCCTTTCAGGCTCAGAGCCTCCTTTCAAGAGGCTCAGAAGCCTCCCTTTCAGAGGCTCAAGCCCCTTTAAGAAGGCTCAGGAAGCCTCCTTTCAAGAGCTGAAGCCTCCACAAAGGCTCAGCCTCCTTTCAAGCTCAGAGCCTCCAAGAGCTCAAGCCTCCTTTCAAAGAGCCGGAAGCCTCCTTCAAGAGGCTCAGAAGCCTCCTTTCAAGAGGCTCAAGCCTCCTCAAAGGAGGCTCAGAAGCCTCCTTCTGAGGCTCAGAAGCCTCCTTTCAAGAGGCTCAGGAAGCCTCCCTTTCAAGAGAGCTCGGAAGCCTCCTTTCAAGAGCTCAGAAGCCTCCTTTCAAGAAGCTCGGAGCCTCCTTTCAAGAGAGCTCAGAAGCCTCCTTTCAAGAGGCCTCAGGAAGCCTCCCTTCCAAGGCCAGAAGCCTCCTCAGAGCTCAGAAGCCTCCTTTCAAGAGCTCAGAAGCCTCCTTTCAAAGGCTCAAGCCTCCTTTCAAGAGGCTCGAGAAGCCTCTCTTTCCAAGAGGCTGCCCAGGCTCTTTCCAGAGAGCTGGCAAGCCTCCCGTTTCAAGACTCGAGTAAGCCTCCTCCATTCGCCAAGAGAGCCATCACAGAAGCCTCCTCTTCATGAGGCTCAGGCCTCCTTTCAAGAGTCTCAGACGCTTCACGAGGCCTCCTTTCAGAGGCTCCAGCTCCTCTCAAGAAACTCGAAGCCTCCTTTCAGCTCAAAGGCCTCCTTTCAAGAGCCTCGGAGCCGCTCCTTTCAAAGAGCCAGGCTCTTTCAGGAAGCCTCCTTCCAAGAGCTCGAAGCCTCCTTTCAGAGAACTCAGAAGCCTCTTTCAAGAGCTCAGACCTCCTTTCAAGAAGGCTCAGGCCTCCTTTCAAGAGGCTCTAGAAGCCTCCTCAAAGAGCCTCGGAAGCCTCCTTTCAAGAGGCTCAAGACCTCCTTTCGAAAACTCGAAGCCTCCTTTCACGAGGCTTAGCCTCCTTTCAAGAAGGCTCGAAGCCTCCTTTCACGAGCTCAGGAAGCCTCCTTTCCAAGAGGCCTGGGGCTCATTAGCTTCTGGATCTTGTGTCCAGAATTGATGGATGGCATAATCCATCTCGGCGGTCGGTTGCATAAAGCTTATATTCCTATTGATAAGAAGCACCTGGTCGTACTTCTAGCCGAACATTGCCTCATCTTACTCTTTGCGAATCTTGCAAAAATAGATCGGAGTTTTATCTATATTTACTATTACTCGTCATTTCCAATATGCGTAGCCAGTTGTTATATAAGCTTGCCGATGTTTAAAAGTCGATGTTGTGGGTCCCGAATGATAACGTTTGTTTTCATTTCATATAGAACTACTTTCGGTACTGAACAATGGAAGATTTTTCCAAAGAAATTTCTTCAGAATTTCTGAGAAATTAGATAGAATTTCACTAGACTGCATAACACTTTCTGAAAGAAATTCGTTAATTTCTATGAACAAACCAGCAAATAGACAAATTGATACTGGAATCTGGATGAAGTGAAGTACACAAAAGAAGACATCTGGTCGAAATTTCAGTTGTCCATGAATATATACAAGTTTGTTATTAAGTTATATATATTTTTCCGTTTATTGAGTTTAATACGCCGCTCAAACTTTTGATTATCCACGAAACATGAAACCCTCACCAAAATTGTTACAAATATTTGCGCTACATTAAAAAATATTTTAATATATTTGATCGATTGATTGTCTTTATCAACGAGTCTGGGACTGATTCATCTCGTACGTTTAATATAATTTCAATTAATAGTTGGGCTTCAGATTTCATTTTGTTATTTCATCCATATTATTAAGAATCATTTAATGCCACCCATTTTAAGGCTCCCCAGACCTAAGCGATTTCATCGCCGCGAGGCAGGACAACGAGTCGCCGCGATAGCTATCGTCGGTCGCTGCAGGCAATTATTTCTGTTACCATACCAACCGATACCAAGCGATAGAATCGCTGTCGCGACTGTCGCATCGCGTGTTTTGGAAGTTTACGGTGGATTGGCAGATTGCATTGAGGCCTAGAAACACAACGAGGAAGCTATACGTCTTTTACCTCTCTACACTAATTAATTTGATCCTTGTCATGTCAAAACTGACTTCGAGTTCAACTCCCAAACGTGGTTTTAGTTTCGATCGTCCATTCGCGTCCGAGGAACGGTCACCGGTTAGAAACCTATTCAAGCGAAAAATACTCAAGTTCGCAATCTCCATCAGTGTTATATCAACCAGTTTAGCAGCGTTATCGATAAGATTTATTTCGCTTCACGATGCATCGGCGAGGTGATGACTTCAATGGCGTTTGATGTCCGGTAGTATACGATGGAATTTACAGGACGCAAATTCAATCCAAACATCGAAAAATACGGCACAATCTTTGAACTTGACGAGCACCTCGAGTCACCAGAAAAACACAACAGTCCCATCGAGTTATTGGACGGAAATTAGCGCGAGATACCACTTGGATTCAGCTGGTTTTTAATCGGAGCCGATAGTCACTGTCTTGAGAAATGCTAATTCTCAGTGCACTCTTTCGTCTTCAGCACTAGTTCACCGTACAAGGTTAAGATTCTCCCTGATCGATCAAGGCGATTCGATGCGATACTTCCTGTAATGCCACCCGCCACAGCCTTCACCTCAAGCAGACCAAACTGTCCGATGGCAGTTCCGCGGACCGGCACTGAACGGAATGTAGGCGTACTGCGTGACGTTGTTGAATTTTCCGGCAGGAAGATCCGGATCGAACTTGTTCTATTGGGGAAAATCTACTGTCTCGGCTGCAGCTGGTGGACTCGATTACGGCGTTGGTTCGAGCGGGTATGGTGGCGTTTCTAACCAGAAACAATTCGCCAGTTTACTGGCTAGGTAGGAACGCGAGCTGTGCGCTCGGATATTCTCTGTTCAGTGACGTTGGAATCTCATGTCCAATGGAGCAATTTCCTAAGCTGATCCTGAAAAGGTTCGATGAGCGGAGGTGGAGAAACACGTTGGGTTGCCGTAGTATCGTGACCTCCCAGAATGAACGGTACCACTTCGTCGCGGATGTCACGATCGCTGAGCGGTTGCCATCTCGTGTATTCAAGTAATAGATCTGAAGATCTAACCGTCGTTTTTGCTCAACTTCTGATGTATTGTCAACTTGTTTGTTGGCCATACAGGCTGCTCTCTGCAACCTTCTTTCTTTTTATAACATCTGCGAGAACCCATGCAGTATTTTCAAACATTTAACCTGGCGTTTGAGTATCTGTTCGACTTGTAGATGAAATCTGATGCAGCCAGATTTTCTGCAAGCCAAAACTGATATGTCCGATTCTAAAATAGTAAATATTAGTAGAGGTAAATATCAAGAATTTAAACATGTAAACAACCTTTCATTCAAAACTTACTCTTCGTGCCTTGACGTATTCCGACCTGAACTGCTCTTGAGAGCATGGATGGGGCATCCCATTCACGATTTCGCACTAATATGTCCAGCAAGTCACAGGGCTATCTGTACTACAATCCGTTCTCGTTTCTCAGCTCTTTCCCATCACGCCGCATCTTTGCGTTGCCGGTTACAGTTCCAAGTAGTCCGTCATCTTATATTGAACGTTGGATTGAGAGCCTTTTCGACGTTGTGCTACCGGAGTGCCAGGACGGTGAGCAATCCATCCTAAGCCACGGCCGTAGAAAGTCGTAGTCAGTCGCGCAGGCGTGGTCGCTGCCAGCAAGGATGCGTCTCGACAGCCCTCGGCTTTTGGAGAGATCAATACGTACGGCATGCGGCGTTCAGATGCGAGACACATGCCCACTGCTTGCGACCTGTAGATTTTGCGTGCTGTGAGTCATTCCGGTTGACATATGTCTGTGTTTTTGTGGAATAGAACGAAAATTTGTGAATAGAGTTAGTAATCTTGACTTTCTCAAAATTAAAGATAAATATAAAAGTTTAGCCTAAAACACGTGGGATGCTAACTGATACCCAGGAAAAAGCTTTCATGTACAGAAGAGCAAAAACATGATATGGACTTATGGGGTTGATTTATTGATACTGGACTTGATTGATATAAGAGATAAAGAAGCAAGCAAACAATATCAAAATCTTGCACCGAAATATCATTTTAATATAATATTTCTGATTTTGTTCTTTTTATCATTCTATTTAATTATTCATGAATGAGCTTTTGTTGATATAAGTTGTTTCATATGACAGGTGTGTAGATAATAGAGAATAGAGATCCGTATTGGTGTTTTCATTAAAACCTGATCTAATGAATTCGGTGTATTTGCTTATCTACAAACACACAATATACGGGGAAGGGCCGTTTAATTTCATACCGTTCAGCCAAAAGTCATTTGACCGAAGGCCGCCACGTCGAAAGTTGTTTTGTCGAATATTAACCACTAATACCATTTGCTCGAACAGACCCTTAGGCCGAAAGTCATTTGGCCGAATAGGTCATAAATTAGAAATGAGGTGTGAAAAAAGAGATTATTCACTTCTCTCTACTTATTTCTCACTTCACTGTGAAAGTGAATAGATATCGAAGTGAAAAGATTGTCGCTCTACTCACTTCTCATTATCATTTTCAGTGATGAAGTGAGAGAAGAACGTCTCAATTCTCACCGCTCGCTGTAAAAGCTAGAAGTGAGCGTGAGTGACCCTAGTAGCACAGTTCAGATCCGCTTTGGTGCAGCACTTCATGAGCTGAATTTGAAGGCTGCATTAGTCACAGGGCGACCGATAGTCGACAAGTAAGTGTTACTCGGGGAGCGCCACTTTCATTCTTTCACAGTGGCCCTCCCGTGCGTCGGTATGACGCGCTGCTGCCAGATTGGCTTTATATTTCGTACCACGAGCGAATTCGCGCACCCAAGCGCGCTTCATTCCCTACGGACGATAGATTCCTGGCGTCGCCACGGCCAGAAGCGGACGATCCGTCACTATATCGGTCCGAGGACCGTGGGACCCTAAGTGAACGGAATCACCAGCCGGTCCGTCAAGCTACCGGCAATCTATGCGCCCGTCCGGCTGAAACCGACATCGCGATTCACGAAGCACGCTTCATTGAGAAGCAATCGCCAAGCGTTGCCTTGCAGGGAGACATCGACCCTGCTAACGGTCATCGACTGTAAGCCCCATCGATACGGTGAGTTTCCTCTCTTTTTGTCGGAGTGCGAGGTCCAAGGAGGGCGCCGCGAGATGAAATCTATTTTTTGTGCCAAGTCTTAGACTGAAGAGCCATCTAATGGCTAATAGATGCCGAAGCAATTTCGCGAGTCCACAATCCACCGACGACCCCTTAGGTCGCCATCACGGACCCGTGGAAACATCGTGCGTGAGCCATTTTCGCCTCCACAAATTCCCACTAAATACCCGAGCGCAGAATGACGAGAACCGAACTTACGATAATCCGTGACGTCAGTTAAAATATAAAAAGCACAGTGAGCACAGCGAGAGTGAGAATAGAGTAGAAATAGACAGAGAGAAAAACCGCACAAGCTAGAGGTAAAAGTTATAAACGAACACAACACTAAACAGAGACAGAACACAAACCCTTTAGCAACAGAAGCATGTGCCCTGTTAGTATTAAGACAATAAATGTTTCTCAGTTGTTGGTAAAAAGCAGATTATTAATTGATTGTGTTTAACGTTAACATGCGATGATGTTTGTTAGGTTCTGAGTCCGTCCTTTTAAGGAGATTTTTGTACCGGTCTATTATGTTGCTCCTCAACCTCATTGATGTTGTTAGGTAGAGGAGAGTCCGCCGATGATGAGAGCGGCACCTCAAGAGCAAGTATATTAGGTTCCGGTGGGCTCCACCCGATTCTTTGAGTGTTTGATGGAGCTGTAAAGTATGGATGGAAGATAGGATGGACCTAATTTGGCACGTTTGTCTTGCTACGTGACCGATCCATAAATCCTTATCCGAAAATTTAATGGACTCGCCTTGAGAGAGTCTCATGGAGCAAATTAAATTAAGGCATGGTCTCCTTGTGGAGTGAATGCTTTAGCCACGTGGTTTTTGATACGGATCGTTTCGTCCGGCTACAGCGTGAGTGAGTACACTCAGTTTTATTTCCGTCAGTTCGCAAACCATCGCACAGACCGATATGTAGCAAAATAAATAACGTATTCCGCTAAAATAGCGTTTGCTAGCTGGGATTTTCGGCAAATTATTTTGTACTTCTGCGCTTTGTGTCCACAAAGGGTTCCAAAGTACGATGCGTTTGTGCATAAGTCAGACCTTTAGTAAGTCACATCACAGTTGTTGTTACCACTGAGAAACAAGAGTGTTGCTTGGGTCAGAGTCGAAAGTCATTTGAGTTCTAAAAGCTCTTTTGGCCCGAAAGTCGTTTGCCAAAGGGTCATTGGGTGAAATTCGTCATTAGCTGGAAGGGCTCGTTTGACCAATGTGGGTCGTTGGCCGAATAGCATATACCGAATGGGTCATCTTGGCGAAAGGGTCATTTGGTCGAAAGGTTCATTAGAAAAGCGTGCCATTTAGCTGAAAGGGTCGTTTGTCCTGAAAGGGCTTTAGCCGAAATGGTCATATGGGTTCCTTATTTCTCATTCTCACTGTGAAAAGTTAGAAGTAGTGCGAAGTGTTATGAGACGCCTTTACTACTTATTTCGCGCTTCACTTTTTACAGTGAAAGAAAAGAACGTCTCTACTCATTCCTAATTTCTTACGCACAACAAAGTATCTCGGCCAAATGGCCTATTCGGCCTAACTGCGCCCTTTCGGACAAATGACCTTCGACCAAACTGACACTTTCGGTCCTAGTGTGACCTTCTTCGGCCCAAGTAAGTCTATTCGGCCAGATCGACCATTTCGGCCAGAAGACCCTTTCGGCCGGAACGCCCCTTCGGCCAAAAGACCCTTTCGGCCAATAATCCTTCTCGGTTAAATCGATCCTTTCGGGCAAATGACATTCCGCTTTGGGCTCATGTACTGGCAGCGACGTGTCGGCCAAACGACCCTTTCGGCCAAATGAACTGTCCGGCCTGTATTGCCGATATTGCCACTCCATATTTAGATAAGGAGAGGTCGAGGAATGGAAGTAAAATTGAAATGGGCACTCGATCGAAAAAAGTTCGTTGATATAAAAAACGACAATAAATTAAATTTTATTTCTAATTGTTGATGTGTTTGTTTTTGCCCGAAGGTCACTATCATTTGCGTTGCATAAGATTAGGGGAGAGTGAAAAGAACACGTTAGCTGCCACGCAGCGCTGATCTGCGCCACCTTAGTGAAGTCTAGCTCATTGGTCTAGTAGCCTTGAAATTTGAATATATCGACATAGGGAGAATAAATTCTGAACAAAACATTATTATAGAATACATCGAGATAGGAAGAAATCGAGATAAGAAGCTTTTAGGGACAAAAGGTCGAAATGATAAAAGGTCGAAAAGGAAATACGTCGAAGACAAAAGAGGCAATGGATAAATGGTCGGAAAGGACAAAACGCGAACGGACAAAAGGTCGAAAGGACAAAACGTCGAACGATCTTAAAAGGTCGAAAGAAACAACATCAAAATACGGATTTGGTATTTCCATATGAACGCGTTCGCAGTGGCTGGGCGAAGTGTCATTTAGAAAATCTAGATATCCATCTATTAATTGCACTCACTGAATGATTTTTTTAAATTGTTAAAAACAGTGAAAAAATAAAAGAGCATTTGTTTGCCAACTGTGTATGACATTTCTGTCTCGCGCGCAAACAAGTTTTATTCATTTTGAATCAACAATCTTTTTTATCTCTAAAACCATCCAGATATTCAGATATTGTTTCTTCAGAGAAATTGCTCATTCGTCAACTTTGACTGAATAGATGCGGTGTGTTATATCTGCTTTGTACCAGTTAAATGTACATTTGCACAAATTTGAAATTCACTCAACTTGTAATCAACATTCTTGATCGACCTTTTGTCCTTCTCGACCTTTGTCCCTTTCGACCTTTTTGTCCTTTTCGACCATTTGTCTCTTTCGAGCCTGTGTCTTTTCGACCTTTTGTCCTTTCGACCTTCTGACCTTCGACGTTTGTCCTTCCGACCTTTGTCCTTCTGACCTTTGTATTTCTGTGCCTTGTCCTTTTGACCTTTTGCTCTTTCGACCTTCGATCATAGAAACGAGAAACCAGTTTCACATGATCGACAAATCGAGATGACTGTAATATTATATTATAAACGGCTTAGGACCAGTACTGGAAGGTCGTATCGTCATAAGACGGAGAACCAGCACCTTCTTCGCTTTTGGTAGACCAAATGAAAGAAATCGGGGTGTCTTTGATAGAATTTTGCATGAAAGGAAGTCGTTATTTTAAAATTAACATTTTAATTAACAAACAATTTATAGATAGTATACATGCGAAGTGACTAGTCGATAAATTAATCACATTCTTAATTCACCAAGTTGAAAATGGTAAAAACAAAGGTAAAGTAGATATTGCGACTCTCATGCCCTGTCATGGATCAATATTTTTGAATTTTTAGCATGCCATTCATCCTTCAGTTTCTAAAGATATTGAAAGAGCAGAATAAAAATCGTCGTGACATCTTTATTGAAAATGAGAATGTGCAGTACTGTTAGGGTCAGTTCACTAATTACGTAAGTATCTTGCGGGTCTGGGTCTGTTATTTTTCACGCTCCATATAAATAAATGGTGACTTCATGAAGAAAATATACATGTGGGGAGGGGGCTGAAAAGGCCGCATAAATATGCTACTAATTGTGTAAGTATGTGGTATAATTAGACAAAATTTAGTTTAGCTGGCTTTGGCATATAATTTTGGCAAATAGGCGAAGCATTTAAACGGATTAACACGAGTGGTACAATTTTCAAGTATCCGCAGCTCATTTTTTCTAAGCGACGACATAGACATTATGGCAACGAACTTCTAGAAGATGGAGGAAACTACATCAGACTGAAGAGGAAGCCAAGCCTGGATCAATCAGGCTCTACTGGTGACGCCAAAATGATACTCAGCAGAGAGAATTCGGAGACGCTGGTCTGAGATCGTACGTACTTTGGACTCCGCAAGACGCTCCCAATCAATAGATTAGAAATAGCCTACCGTAGCAAATCGACCTATCTACAAACGCCTCATTAGACCGTAGTCCCTCATGGACACGAGACTCTGGAGATGCTCCGGGTGAGAACCAACGCGACTTAGTTTTCGAAAGGAAGTGCTGCTACCATCTATGAGTGGGGTGAATGGCGTGCAGTACGTGAGGAGCGAATGGAACCATCGATGTGCGAGCTTCTCAGAGAACATCTGCAACGTTACAGCCAAGGAAAATCGGACGACTGCGGTGGGGCCTGGCGTCAATAGAATGTTTCGACAGTAACCCGGTTAAAATGGGTTCTCAACAACAATCTGACGGGTACAAGAAGACGAGGTGCAGGGCGTCGGATCATGAAGATGACTTGTGGTCCCTCCGTAGACTGCGTTAGTTGGCGATGTGTAGCAATATGAACTCGAGCCGAATGGAAGACTCTTATATACCGTATAGGCCACTTCGGCCGTAGTCTGAATAATAATAAAATATAGCATTAAGCACAAACAACATACGAAGATTGTGGCTATCATTTTGATTAATCTATGATAAATTTGTGCTAAAATCAAATAGCCAAATCATTCTCATGGTATCTATTTTAGCGATTTTAGCCATATGTATGTTCCCAATGCATTCTCATGTTTTAGAGTAGTATTATTTTCCAATTCATTTATCAAATTATAAAACATTTTTATATTCGCCTTTTTGGTTATAATCAAGTCACTTGATTCAAGTGTAGATGTGGATATTCAGAAAATCCACCTGTTATTTTTACCTTTCATTCGAAAAAACCTATTCCTGAAGCCGTCCGCATCATGCGAATAGCTTCAACATGCTTGCCAGCAAGTATTCAGAGGTAAAGATTATTGTAAATCAGACGTGAACAAACGTTTTGTCGTTTTTGACATTATACCATCCCTATGGTTTTACTTTTGTTGAATTGGAACGAGTCGTTTGTTGTGAAGTTCGTGTTACATCTTTCTTCCCTTAGGTAAGAAGGTATTGTAGCTACTCCACATTAATTATTTGAACACTTTTACGCATTATTGTATTTGATCATAATTTGTAGAGCTAACTTGTATTTAAAATTATTTAATTTTATCAATTAATGTGCCATAACTCTCTTGTTGATTGTTCGTTGCTTATGATTTTTTAAAGGCTGGCTTGCAGGGCCTGACACCAAACCCCCTAAATTTCCGAGGACCATTCCTCCTATTTCCGGTGGACCATGTGCATAGTGTTCATTTAGAAGTCCCTCGTGGCACTCGGACGATGATCAGCTGCGCTAACATGGAGAGAAACAGACGGGTTGGGAGCTCGATACTGACATGGAGAATCGACGCTCATTAGATTTGACCTCCAGAGGAGCAAACCTCCTTCCCTATCTGTCAGCATATTCGACCATAGTTCCCCACTGGGGGTTGTACCTGAGTCTTCCTAAGGTTGCTCGTATCCAGCCAGCACCGCGGGAGGTAGGGAGTAGGAGTTGCTGGTAAGAGGCTAAGGACCGCGAATGGGGACTTTTTATTCCTTCAGATAGCAGGTAATCCATGGTACCTTTGCCCAGTCTTTGCGGAGTCTAAGCCGCTAAACTGACGTCTTTTGTACAATTTTGTTTGGTTATTTGGAAGCTCAATTGATTTTCAATCCATGTTAATAGGCACATTTGGTAGTTGTTTCTTCTTATTCTCCCTCAATGGCTTTACATTCCAATTGGAACTTGGCCTGCTATTCAACAGTATACTATTTAGCTTCTAGTTGTTAATTGAACTTTTCGATGCCCTGCCATGGTATGTATCTTGATGTGCGCTTTATTTGGCAAAGATATTAGTACTGAGATTATCCTTGGTTCCTTTGTTCTGTGTCCGAACATGTTGGGTACCAAACTCAAATCGTATGGATTTTTCCTTCTTTGACATGGCTCCCCCTATTCTCTCCCAGCAAGATGTTCCGGACAGCACGACAGCGACAATCTTTATCTAGTAACTAAAATGTCTTTTATTTTAACCTGTGTTTGAGAAGCTGCATATGTAATCATTTTGACCAAAATGAGATTATTTTTATATATTCGAATCCTCGTCCAAAATATTTATTCGGTCAAAAAATACGAAATTTTTTTTTTCAAAGGACTATACAAATTTTTGTTTGTTTAAGTTATTAAAAGACCCAATACATGCAGAAGTTGCAAGTCAGCAATACGGCACTGTACTGGAGCGTGGGTATTAGGTCGGCTCCAGAACACTAAGTTCCTAATTAGGAAGATTTTGCATTGTTCCTTCTCAGTCTTTTTCATCACCAACCTGACGAAAAAGGATATGAACAAAAAGAAAAGGAATGTGAATGGGAGAACAAAGGGAAAGTTCGGAAAAGGGCTCTTGGAGAGGCCATACAACAAAAGATATTTTAGTTACTAGATAAAGATTGTCGCTGTCGTCGCTGTCCAGAACATCTTTGCTGGCAGCGAGGATAGAGCTAAATGTCAAAGAAGGAACTAACCATGGATTGACAGGTATAGTAACCAACATGTTTCGGACAGAACAAAGGGAACAGTAGCGACAAATCTTTATCTAGTAACTAAAATCTTTTTCATACACGCATCCCGTAGAAAATTTGATCAGCCAGAATCGACCCGATTTCGTCGCGTACAATCGACCGATTGCTTGCAATCCTACGCTTATGAGATTTCACCACAGGCGTGGGCCACTTAATCACCCTATTAAATATCATTCCGACGAAATAGCTTGTTTAATAGTGAATTTCGTACACCAATGTAAACGAATGACGAATCAAACCGATTTGATCTAAAAACACGGAACAATGACTAAATATAGTGATTGATCGGCCAATGCCGCTGATCAAATTCCTAAGCGACGGAGTACAAAATTGCCATTCAAACCTGATTAGTCGGTCAATTCTATGGGGATAAGGTTCAAGAGTAGCACTGCCTGCTTCCACAACGGGTTATGAACACAAAATACTGAGTTCGGTTCTAAAGTCAATTTCTACTAAGTCAAGACGAAAATTCTTCAAAACAACTTATCTGCTTGAAGTCTAAATTAAACGAGATTTGATTTCGAAATGCGATAGCTCACCCACGCAACCAACACCATCAACAGGTAGCGGAACCTTCACCTACCGCCTATGGTGTTGGTTTACGGGAGGCAATGATCAGATTCGTCAAATCGTCGTTTGAATTTGTTACTGGAACAATCCTCACCGGTGCGTAAAGTTTAACCAAAATAGTCAACCTCTATCAGTGACGCGAACCTGCACACCGGTCGTTGGTAAACGGGTTTGGAAATGTAAACGCAATCCCTCGGTTGAATAGCGAGTTGCAAATTTGGGACCCGCTCCAATTGCCAAACCATCACACTGGAAATAAAGAGTAACGCATATAAAAAAATGTAGCGCATTCTGAAAATTGTTCGAGTTATTCATCATCAAACCATTGTGATGGGAGCGTCAGTTTATTTTCAACTGATTGGCGGTTCGCTAGTGCATAGGAAATAAACTGATAGGTTAGATATCTGAAATCTGAATTTTAGAATATTGGCGTCTTCTACAAGTTGTTCGGGAGGTCAAAACCATCAGCCCATGTCAAACGTTTAATTTGTAAATACAACTCGCTTGGCGGCGCTAGTAAATTGAAATAATCAATAAAGGTTAGAATATTTCATAGTTGAAAATCTAAGAATATTGCCGTTTTCACAGTTGTTCGGATGATTAAACCATCATGATCAAAGTTTGTATTTATAATACAACCGCTTGGCGGCGCTTAGGATATGAAAATAACCTGATAGGTCAAGATATTCAAATATGTACATTCTTAGAATATTACAGCTTCTGACGTTGTTCGGTGTGGTAAAACCATTATGACCAACGCAGCTTTAGATTAAGATTATAACCGCTTAAAGCGACTTAGTAGTATGAAATAACCTACTAGGTTAGATATATCGAAAACTGAAATTTTTAGAATATTGCCGGGTATCCACAAAGTTGTTTGGTGGTAAAACCGTCTGATGCAGCAAGTTTAGTGTTTAAACACACACGTTTAGCGGCGCAGTGTATAAGAAATAAATTGATAGGTTAAATATCTCAAAATTCTGGAATTTCAGATAGTTGCCGTATTCTGTAAAAGTTACTTGCATATAAGACGAGTTGTACAATCTCCATTAATTCCACCACTCTGGTTGTACAGCTCTTGATATACTATTCTGACTTCTGGCAGTAAAGCATCTTCAGTGTCTCGTACTTGACTCGATTCGACTCTAACTGGAACGAGTACGCGGTTCTCAAACTAAACTTCTGGTTTGACTTACCCTATAAATCTTGCATATATTAACCAACCTAATAGATTCAGACAAAATTTTCAGAATGACTTGATCTGTTTTGTAACAACAGACGATTTGACGAATTGAATTCTCTCCCTCGCAAACCAGCACCACTAATGATGATGAAGGTCTGTCCGCTACCTGTTGATGGTGTTGGTTTGATATACTTCAGACGCTATCAAATCGTCAAATCGTTTCGATTGGTTTACAAAGCAGATAATTTGGAAAATTTGTTTGAATAATTGATAATTTGTAGGATGATGGCATTTCAATGCTCTAACGATTTAAAATATTTAACCTAACAGGGTTATTTCTACATAACAGCGCAACGCTATGCGTGTAAATTCCAAACTAAACTAGTCTCCACTTCATAAATGTTTAAATTGAACAACATGTATCCACCTCACTAAATTATTGCATATAAGCTAGCGCACCAGCAGATGTGTGTCTTATTAATCTGATAATCAGCAATGCATTGGCGCACATATTTATATTACAAAGTTGGCGCATTCTGAAAGATTTGAGAAATAAATAATATTTTTTCCTGATTTTATTTGCCTATTCGTGTTTGCTCTCAATATTGCTAACCGGATATTCACCACTCGGTGCGAGAAACTGATTGCACTTCAACAACCTTGATAGAAACAACTCGGTGCAAGAACAAGTGCATAAATAAATATAAACGCATTTCGTTCCTATAACTAGAACACTCTATTTGGATACACGATGGTGGACTGTCTAAAAGCAGATGTTTTGACAATTATTGTAAGTAGATGTTTCAAATATTTGGAAACGCAATTGTAACGCGAACTGGGCGTTACTTATCAGATGACAAGAACTCCATAATCAGTATCACAACTGCACAAACAGATGATTCAACGCGTTGAATATTCGCAATTTGATAGTTCAGTCGGCAGTGACTTCTGTCAGGCCTTGGACTAAGACACTGCAATTCTGTTTAACATATACTGGCGTAAGCTCCACAAGAGATGGCTCCCGGATGGACAATTTTGTTTAATGACATGAATTCTAGGGACCCTCCTAGGCTCGTGTGGTAAGACGGCAAGGCTACAAAGCAATGACCTTGCTGAGGGGTGGCTGGGTTCTATTCCCGATGTCCAGTCTAGGAACCTTTTGGATGGATTGGACATAAAAAGTATCATCTGTGTAAGCCCTTAGATATGCGACTTGAATGCAAAGGCGGCGCTCTGTCCCGAGAAATGGGGATTAAATCAATAAGCAAGAAGAAAGAAGACATGAATCGAAGACTACCTCAAGTGCTGAGGTGACGCTTCAAAGTTGACTAAAAGCTTTACTAACACTTGGATATTGGAACAGCGTACCAGGATCAATAAGCCAGTATGCTCTAATTGAGCTTGCTCATCGTACCAATCTGTTTCCAGCTATGGAAGAACTGACCCATATAAGGTAAAGTAGTAACTGAATTCCGTCTTCAATTTGAGTTCGATTGGCGTTACTAATCTCAACCTCGCAGTTGCAGCCCTAGGAAGCGAGAGCTTCGTGACTTGGTTATCTGAACAGAAGTATATTACTTTGCCATAATGTAGATTGCACTCCACACATGATGGTGGATATTTCCGCTAAAAGACAGGAGGTGATTCTTTCCAACTTCAGCTCACAGCGAATAGACACCACTGCACCTGCTCTACCTTCGAGGAGGAGTCAGTGCAAAGAATGCTGTCCGGACATACTCTGGCCGCGGATCGGTGAGTTGATCACCAGGGAAGGAGTGACCTACACAGCCTGGTCCCTCACAAGTTCAATCTCGGCTTCTCGTGTCTTCCGATGACAATTGACCGCCAGCTTAGGTGTGCGTACTTAGCTGGTGTGCAGCCTGGGCACTGTTGTCCTTCTGACATCAGCTAAGGAATGGGTGCGACCAAACGGATTCTACTCAACCCTAATCCCAAGTGGCGTTAACCCCGAAGAGATAAGAATTTCAATCCCCCGTGATACACACTAGCGCGTAAGTTTTGTGATACCGGAAGAAAAAAAGTACCCAAATTGGTATTTTAAACTTACTTTGAGTTATTTTCTCTTAGCAATGCTTCT
>NC_085139.1:256594779-256648684 GCF_024139115.2 Armigeres subalbatus | reverse complement strand
CTAGAAGTTACGTATTGCTCATCTGTGCTTCGTTCACGGCCATTTCTTTGAAAATAGATTAGCTATAAATGTCCGTGGAAATACTGACAATGACAAGCTTTCCTTGTTTCTACGACTATTTATACTCATGGGTAGTGTTTTTCATTATCCATGGATACAAGGATTATCCATAGAAACGCATTGTCATCAACGTAAATTAAAATCAACGCCAACATAACGTGATTCGATAGCGTTGATTCAACGCAAATCGTTGACGCTGACGATAACAACCTTGAAAATCAACGCAACGCCGTTGACGTTAATTTATGCAAAAGTTAACGTTAACGGCGTTAATCGTTGATTAACGTTAACAACCCTGCTGGGCACATTGATATTCAATTTGAAATCTCAAAATATGAATATCATTTCATACTGCGGTGCATGGATTCAACATTTTGAAGTCAGATTCCCAAAATATATCCATCTGTTTAGTAGTAAAAGTAAAAGTAAAATAATCATCATTTATCAGTACAAATCAACAGCAATCAAAAATATTTATTTCAGCCCCGGTAGACAGTGGCATAGTCACGGGGGTGGTTTTGAACATAAAACCCTCCCCAGAGACAAAATTTTTAGAAGAATTTTTTTTTACCAAAAAAAATGTTCTGAAAACAACAACCCCCCCCCCACCAATTTTCTGGCAAACGCTAATGTTGTAGATATTCATTTTTTACGCTCGATTATCAATCGGCTATTGAGGATCGAGCGGTAAAAAAGGTATGGAAATTTGACAGCATGCTGCGAGATGTTCGTGTCTGCATTGTCGAGCGTCTGATCAAAACAAACACGAATCAATGACGAAGCTGCCTACTGAGCGTCGATGCAACTTATAGTAAAGCGAAGATTTCCGTCCTTGATACAAACCTTGCGGATGCCAAAACGAATCGATTAGGGAAAACATCTTGCAAATCGGTCAACCCGTTCGCTAGTTAAATCGTCAGGAAGAAAATCTGAACTTATTTTTATTATATAGAAGATAGAAGATTTTTACATTCATTTTCTACATGTTTTTGTATTTCATCTGTATGTTATATATAGATAATGACCTAAAGAAAGATTCTGTATGCAGATTACATTATTTTGAACTTCCCATCAAGTCTGAATAAATCGAATGCTTAAAAAGCCGGTCGCGCCCCCTACTCCTCTATAATCAGGTCCTGTTAAAAACTATTGCGCGAATTCCATTGAAGACACAATGATCTCATCGGTCAAGGCTCATTGTATACTGTTTACCACAGCCATTGATCGCTTTAGTATGCGAGCCAACATGGCTATCGACAATGTCGATTATGAACGAATCAATTCGCCGTGATTGATAAAGGTGAAGTGACATTACAAAAGATTTCAATGCCTCCGTCCAATCAATAGGAGAGAAACTCTTTGGAGTGCAGCCTGATCGACCACCGGCGGCAGCGGGCACTCTGGTGGTGGCGGGGTAATGATGATGGACCAGCAGGTTGTGCTGCCTCATTGCGACGAGGTGAAGGGCCTATTATGTTGGTACCTTGCTGTATCGTTGCCGACAGGGTTGTGCTGCACTCTGCAGCAGCACACCTGACGGAGCCAAAGTTCATATTTGCGCAAGTGCACCCTAAGCACCATTAGCCCATGCACACTCAAAGTTGCGTTGCGTTATTGACAGCGCTGTCGCATAAAATGTAGGTGAAATGGGGGCGACCCATGTGTGCAGAAACGTGATTGAATTAGGGAAACTGAAAATAGACAAACTATGGCTTAAGCGTGATTTAATTTGCGTTCATTTGTTACTTCGTTACCACGGGAACCTGTGCAGTCCGCCTGGCTGTGTGGCCGCCAGTTCGCATTCTTCTGGGTCGCCATCAGTCAATCACTGAGAATGTGGGTACCACACCTTGCAAACGTCAGAAGGCGCGTAGATCTGCGTTTCCATTGTTTTAACAACATTTGAATCAACTTCATGCTTGTACTGCCTGCTACCTGTTGGCCTGCGAACCAAATCTGTGATCAAGATTCAAGATTACGGAAATTGAAACTAAAACAACGTTAATGGATATCTGTAGCGAATTCATTTCTGTGCGGTCATATTTTTTCCCATGCGAGTGGGGTAAATACTTATGTATGCCTTCCAAATCGTGTAAGTCTGATTTGCAGAAGTGCTATGGTTCGGATAAATTAATTGAACCATTCAATTGGGCAGTTCAGTCATATCAAATTAGCATTCAAAAATAAAGAATTTTTTTCCCAGATGTAGCCCATCGTGCGAGATCAGACATTAGCCACTGATGTACAGAGTAAGAAAATGCAGCAGCCTAAATCAAAACTGTAACCCTAAACACGGCGTGCACTGACATGGCAGGCAGGCATCTAGCGGAGTGGGCGCAGTAATTAGAAGTAGAATGTGTGAGAGTATGTTAATTAGCTCCGACGAAGCATATATGCAGCTATTTCTGCAAACTTGCCCGGTGGAGAAGTTTGAGAAGGCTTATTTGTAGCAAATCTGTGTCGAAACAGATTGCTTCTGAGATAGGAGCAATATAGCCTTGGAAGCGGTTCCAGATGTTCGGTGAACATACGTTGCGTATCGGCGCAGTCTGGTTCATGGGATAAAGTGATTTCGGTGAACTGTTAAAGCACCACCTCCGTCCATTCTCCTCGGCTGAATGTATTGACAGTTATATCGCGGCGGCAGCTGCGCATAAGTGTGTTTGAAAAAGCGAAAAACAAAGTGTAACACAGAACTGTTAATCAGGGAAAAGACGCTTTGAAATCCGGAAAATAGGATTTTGGCTATTGCAAACAGACCTCACAACACTCCAGCATGATCTCCACCACACCACCCGACCGAACGCGCGCATATGAGGAAGCATGCGTGCATTAATCAAATCGTCAGTGGATTGATTGGCTGCGCGATTTTCAATCCTAATACCGTTCGCAGTTTGTATTTCAAACAAATGAAGAAGAGAGAATTTCTGTGGGCCGCTTTTAGAGGAGAGGTGCAGATTAATCAGAAACAAACTGTACGCTATTAGTATCGAATAATGGGTTGGTTCGATTTAAAATCTATACGTTAAGGCGAATGAGATTGCGTTGCCAGTCAACAATAACTAGCTCGTGGAGTGGAATGGTTAACGTTTGTTTGAACATAACTGTTTGGTGTAAAATTAGCTAATGTGAAGATGCATCAAGAGACACCAGGATCAGAACCCAAGCAAAGTCTGCCCTTTCGTGTTTTGTTCAATTCACTTTATTTATCCAATTTGCAAAAGTTTACCAATTTAAGCATTTCCATCTAGACCATTAACTCAAATTCACCCAGTTTCACCAATTTTCCATATTCATTGGATTCGCGTAATGTGACCACTTGGTCCGATGTATTTAATTACTTACTTATGGAGTGAAGAACTGATCCTTGTTTCAAAATTCACAAAAATAAAGTTAAAAAAAACTTACTTATGGGTCCTGTACACTATTTCGGTCAACTGGTTTTATTTCTTTTTTGAGGCTTCGTCGCTGAGGTCAGTTTGATAACAATTTCGAACTGTCTTAGGATTGCCAATACCCCTAAAAATATGAATGGTTGTCAAAATTTTACGTGTCTTGCAAAATGTTAAAGATTGGTACCCATATAGCCATAGTTTGTGACATTTCGAAAATTATTGATTTTGAAACTTTTGAAGACTTCCTCAAGGGTCTCGGAACTGACCCCAGGTGGCCAATATCACTAAAGTCTCTTGAAAGGCGGCTTCCGAGCCTCTTGAAAGAAGGCTTCCGAACCTCTTGAAAGGAGGCTTCCGAGCCTCTTGAAAGGAGGTTTGAGTTTTCAGGTGAGGCTCTGAGCCTCTTGAAAGGAGGGGGGCTTGTTTCTTGGAATAGGGTAGCCAGAGTCTTCTTGTCAAAGTTATGAGGCTTCTGGAGCTCTTTTCAAAGGAGGCTGTTCAGAGCCTCTTGAAAGGAGGTTGTCGAGCCTCTGAAAGGAGGTTGCTGAGCTCTTTGAAAGGAGGCTGTTGAGTTTCTTGGAAAGGGAGGCTTGCTGAGCCTCTTTGAAAGGAGGCTGCTTGAGCTCTTTTTGAAAGGGGAGGTTGCTGAGCCTTCTGAAAGGAGGCTGCCTGAGCTCTTGAAAAGGAGGCTGCCAAGCTGAGCTCTTGAAAGGAGGCTGTTGAGCCTCTCTGAAAGGAGGCTGCTGAGCCTTCTTGAAAGGAGTGCTGCTGAGCCTCTTGAAAGGGAGGCTGCTGGAGCCTCTTGAAAGGAGGTTGCTGCTGAGCCTCTTTGCAGAAAGGGAGGCTGCTTTGAGCCTCTTGGAAAGAGCTGAGCTTGAAAGAGGCTCTGAGCTCTCTTGGAAAGGAGAGCTCTGAGCTCTTGAAAGGAGGCTCTGAGTTTCTCTGAAAGGCAGGCTTCTGAGCCTTCTTGAAAGGAGGCTTCTGAGCTTAAAGAGGGCTTCTGGAGTTTTGGAAAGGAGGCTTCCTTGGAGCTCTCTTGAAAGGGAGGCTTTCCTGAGCTCCTCTTTGAAGGAGGCTTCCTGAGCCTCTGAAAGGAGGCCTGAGCTCTTGGAAAGGAGGCTTCTGAGCCCTTGAAAGGGAGGCTTCTGATTTTCTTGAAAGGAGGCTTTGTTTCTGGAAAGAGTGCTTCGAGCTCTTCTTGAAAGGAGGTTTCTTGAGCCTTCTTGAAAGGAGGCTCTGGAGCCTCTTGAAAGTGAGTGCTTCTGAGCTCTTTGTGAAGGAGGCTTCTGAGCTCTCTTGAAAGGAGGCCTGAGCCTTCTTGAAAGGGAGGCTTCTGGAGCTCTTGAAAGGAGGAGGCTTCTGAGTCTCTTAAAGGAGGCCTTCCTGAGCTCTTGAAAGGAGGCCTTGAGCCTCTTTGAAAGGAGTAGCTCTGAGCCTCTTGAAAGGAAGCTTTCCTGAGCCTTCTTGAAAGGAGGCTTCTGAGCCCTTTCTTGAAAGGAGGCTTCCTGAGCTCTTCAGAAAGGAGGCTTCGAGCTCTTTCGAAAGGAGGCTCTGAGTGCTCTCTTGAAAAGGAGAGCTCTGAGCCTCTTGAAGGAGGCTTCCGAGCTCCTCTTTGAAAGGAGGCTTCTGGAGCTCTCTTGAAAGGAGGCTTCTGGAGCCTTCTTGAAAGGAGGCTTCTGAGCTCTTTGAAAGGAGGCTTCCTGAGCCTCTCTGGAAAGGAGGCTCTGGAGCTCTTTTGGAAAGGAGTGCTTCTGAGCTCTCTTGGAAAGGAGGCCTCCTCTGAGCTCTCTGGAAAGGAGGCCCCTCCGAGGCCTCTTGAAAGGAGGCCTGAGCTTCCTCTTGGAAAGGAGGCCTCTGGAGCCTCTTGAAAGGAGAGTGCTTCCGTAGGCAGTGACGGGAAATGTCATATCGATGTCATGAGACTAACTTTGTTAATAGCTTTTTTCACAAGTCATTTACAATTATGTTTTTCATATAACATGTAGCCCTTAAAGGACCCTGAAAACTTTTTCAACAGGTAATTGAATCGAAATATGATGTTGGCGGCGTGAGATGTTGGTGGCGTGAGAGTCGAAATTCAGCCAAAGTTCGACACACGTCATGACATTTCGTTACATTTTTTAAAATCTCGCTTTCATGGCATGATGCTCACACTTTGTATTTAGAATAATGATCTACCTGGACAAAGTTCTAGGACCCTTTTAGCACTACATGTTAATCGAAAAACTTCCGAACTGTAAATGACTTTTTGAAAAAAGTTATAAGGAAATTAGTAAGGCAATGCCATGAGTACTTTTTTTGACATTTCCATCACTGCTTCCGAGCCTCTTCTGAAAGGAGGTGCTTCTGGAGCCTCTTGGAAAGGAGGCTTTGAGTTTTGGAAAGGAGGCTTCTGAGCTCTTGAAAGGAGGCTTCTGAGCCTGGCAGGAGGCTTCCTGTTTTGGAAGGGAGGCTTCCATTTCTTGGAAAGTGGAGTGCTTCTGAGCTCTCTTGAAAGGAGGCTTCTGAGCTCTCTTTGAAAGGAGGCTCTGAGCTCTTCTTGAAAGGAGGCTTCTGGAGCCTTCTTGAAAGGAGGCTTCCGAGCCTCTTTTTGAAAGGGAGGCTTCTGAGCTCTCTTGAAAGGAGGCTTCCTGAGCTCTCTTGAAAGGGGTGATAGGCTTCTGAGCCCTCTTTTTGGAAAGGGGAGGCTCTGAGCTCTTGAAAGGAGGCTTCCTGAGCTCTCTTGAAAGGAGGCTTCTGAGCTCTCTTGGAAAGGAGGCTCTGAGCCTCTTGAAAGGAGGCTCTGAGCCCTCTTGGAAAGGAGGCTGCTGAGCCCTCTTTGAAAGGAGGTTGGCTTCTGAGCTTCCCTTTGGAAAGGAGGCTTCTGAGCCTCTTGGAAAGGAGGCTTCCTGAGCCTCTTGAAAGGAGGCTCTGAGCCTCTTGAAAGGAGGCTGCTTGAGCCTCTTGAAAGGAGGCTCTGAGCCTCTTTTGAAAGGAGGCTCTGAGCTCTTGAAAGGAGGCTTCTGAGCCTCTTGAGCAAAGGAGGCTTCTGAGCTCTTGAAAGTGAGGCTCTTCCTGAGCCTTTCTTGAAAGGAGGCTTCTGAGCCTCTCTTGAAGTGAGGCTCTGAGCTCTTCTTGAAAGGGAGGCTTCCTGAGCTCTTGAAAGGAGGCTTCCGAGCCTCTTGGAAAGGGAGGCTTCTGAGCCTCTTGAAAGGGAGGTGGGGGCTTCTGAGCCTCTTGGAAGGAGGCTTCCTGAGCTCTCTTTGAAAGGGAGGCCTTCTGAGCCTTCTTGAAAGGAGGCCTCTGAGCTCCTCTTGAAAGGAGAGCTTCTGAGCCTGACGGAAATGTCATATCGATGGCTTCCTGAGACTAACTTGAAAGGAGGCTCTGAGTCATTGACAAGGAGGCCTTTCACAAATGTAGCTCTTGAAAGGAGGCCGGAAACTTTTTCAATAAGCCTTCTTGAACAGGATGTTGGCGCTGGAAGCAGTGAATTAGTGAAACATCAATGACGATGTAATGTCACAAGGAGACTTCGTTGTTACATTTTTAAATCTTCGCTTTCATGGCTCACACTTGTATCTTGTATAAATAAGTCATTTCTGTCTGACAAAATTCGCCCTTGAAAGGACCCTCTGGTAAGTACCACATGTTAATCGAAAAATCCGAACTGTAAATGAGCTTTTGAATAAAATGTTATGGCGTGAGAGCCGAAATTAGTGTCAATATGAATGCCATGAGCATTTTCATGACATTTCCCATCACTGCTTACTGAGTTTCTTGAAATTCGCTTATGGCTTCTAAGCACTCTTGCAGAAAGGAGGTTAATGAGCTCTTTTTCGAAAGGAGGCTCTGAGCTTTTCTTGAAAGGAGGCTTATACTAAGCATGCCAATTGAAAATCCGGAGGCTTCAAATGAGCTTTTGAAAGGAGGCTTCTGAGCCTTCTTGAAACAGGCTTCTGATGCCTTGAAAGGAGGCTTCTGAGCCTTCTTGAAAGGAGGCTTCCTGAGCCTCTTGGAAAGGGAGGCTTCCTGAGCCTCTTGAAAGGAGGCTTGAGCCTCTTGAAAGGAGGCTTCTGAGTTTTCTTTGAAAGGAGGCTTCTGAGCTCTTTTGAAAGGAGGCTTCTGAGCCTCTTGAAAGGAGGCTTCTGAGCCTCTTGAAAGTGAGGCTTCTGAGCCTCTTGAAAGGAGGCTTCTGAGTTTCTCTTGAAAGGAGGCTTCTGAGAGCCTCTTGAAAGGAGGCTGCCGAGCCTCTTGAAAGGAGGGCTTCTGAGCCTCTTGAAAGGAGGCTTCTGAGCTCTCTTGAAAGGAGGCTTCTGAGCCTCTTGAAAAGGAGGCTTGGAGCCTCTTGAAAGGAGGCTACTGAGCTCTTGAAAGGAGAGCTTCTGGAGCCTCTTGGAAAGGAGGCTTCTGGAGCTCTTCTTGAAAGGAGGCTCTGAGCTCTTGGAAAGGAGGCTTCTGAGCCTCTTGAAAGGAGGCTTCCTGGAGCCTCTTTGAAAGGAGGCCTTTCCTGAGCTCTTCTTGGAAAGGGAGTGCTTCTGAGCCTCTTTGAAAAGGAGGCTTCTGAGCCTTCTCTTGGAAAGGAGGCTTCTGAGCCTCTTGAAGGGAGGCTTCCTGAGCTCTCTTGAAAGGAGGCTTCCTTGAGCCTCTTGGAAAGGAGGCTCTGAGCCTCTTGAAAGGGGAGGCTCTGAGCCTTCTTTCTGAAAGGAGGCTTCTGAGCCTCTTGAAAGGGGAGGCTTCCTGAGCCTTCTCTTGAAAGGGGAGGCTTCTGAGTTTCTCTTTGAAAGGAGGCTTCCGAGTCTTCTTGAAAGGGAGGCTTCTGGAGCTCTCTTGAAAGTGAGCAGGCTTCTGAGCCTTCTTGGAAAGGGGAGGCTTCCTGAGCCTCTTGGAAAGGAGGCTTCTGAGCTCTTGGAAAGGAGGCTTCTGAGCTTCTCTTTGAAAGGAGGCTCTGAGCTCTCTTGGAAAGGAGGCTTCTGGAGCTCTTGAAAGGAGGGGCTCTGAGCTCTCTGTGAAAGGAGGCCTTTCCTGAGCTCTCTTTGAAAGGGAGGCTCTGAGCCTTCTTGAAAGGAGGCTTCTGAGCCTCTGGTGAGCCTGAGCTCTTGAAAGGGAGGCTTGAGCCTCTTGAAAGGAGGCTTCTGGAGCCTCTCTGAAAGGAGGCTTCTGGAGCTCTCTTGGAAAGGAGGCTCTAGAGCCTTCTTGAAAGGAGGCTTGAGCTCTCTTTGAAAGGAGGCTTCTGAGCCTTCTTTGAAAAGGAGGCTTCTGAGCTCTTTGGAAAGGAGGCTTCTGAGCTCTCTTGGAAAGGAGGCTTCTGAGCCTCTTGAAAGGAGGCTTCCTGAGCCTCTTTAAAGGAGGCTTCTGAGCTCTTGAAAGGAGGCTTCTGAGCTCTCTTGAAAGGAGGCTTCTGAGCCTTCTTGAAAGGAGGCTTCTGAGCCTTCTTGAAAGGAGGCTTCTGAGCCTTCTTGAAAGGAGGCTTCTGAGCTCTTGAAAGGAGGCTTCTGAGCCTCTTGAAAGGAGGCTTCTGAGCCTCTTGAAAGGAGGCTCTGAGCTCTTGAAAGGAGGCTTGAGCCTCTTGAAAGGAGGCTCTGAGCCTCTTGAAAGGAGGCTTTGAGCCTCTTGAAAGGAGGCTTCCTGAGCCTCTTGAAGGAGGCTTCCTGAGCCTCTCTTGAAAGGAGGCTCTGAGCCTCTTGAAAGGAGGCTTCTGAGCCTCTTGAAAGGAGGCTCTGAGCTCTCTTGAAAGGAGGCTTCTGAGCTCTTGAAAGGAGGCTTCTGAGCCTCTTGAAAGGAGGCTTCCAGCTCTTGAAAGGAGGCTTGAGCCTCTTGAAAGGAGGCTTCAGAGCCTCTTGAAAAGGAGGCTTCCTGAGCCTCTTGAAAGGAGGCTTCCTGAGCTCTTGAAAGGAGGCTTCTGAGCCTCTTGAAAGGAGGCTCTGAGCCTCTTGAAAGGAGGCTTCTGAGCCTCTTGAAAGGAGGCTCTGAGCCTCTTGAAAGGAGGCTTCTGAGCCTCTTGAAAGGAGGCTCTGAGCCTCTTGAAAGGAGGCTTCTGAGCCTCTTGAAAGGAGGCTTCTGAGCCTCTTGAAAGGAGGCTCTGAGCCTCTTGAAAGGAGGCTCTGAGCCTCTTGAAAGGAGGCTTCATTGAGCCTCTTGAAAGGAGGCTTCCTGAGCCTCTTGAAAGGAGGCTCTGAGCCTCTTGAAAGGAGGCTTCCGAGCTCTTGAAAGGAGGCTCTGAGCCTCTTGAAAGGAGGCTTCTGAGCTCTTGAAAGGAGGCTTCCTGAGCCTCTTGAAAGGAGGCTTCTGAGCCTCTTGAAAGGAGGCTTCCGAGCCTCTTGAAAGGAGGCTTCGAGCCTGAAAGGAGGCTTGGAGCCTCTGAAAGGAGGCTTCTGAGCCTCTTGAAAGGAGGCCTGGGCCTCTTGAAGGAGGCTTCTGAGCCTCTTGAAAGGAGGCCTGAGCCTCTTGAAGGGAGGCTTTTCTGGGCCTCTTGAAGGAGGAGGCTTCGTAGCCTCTTGAAAGGAGGCTGACAGGCCTGATCTTGAAATATGATGCTGGCGGCCCGAGCCTCTTGACATTAATGTCATGACATTTCGTTACATTTTAAAGGAGGCTTTGGGCCTCTTGTATTTAGAATAATGATCTGTCTGACAAAGTTCTAGGACCCTAAGCCTCTTGAAAGGGGTAAAAGGACTTCTGAGCTCTTGAAAGGCTGAGCCTCTTGAAAGGAGGCTTCTGAGCCTCTTGAAAGGAGGGGCTTTGAGCCTCTTGAAAGGAGGCCTGAGTTCTTGACAGGGAGGCTTGCTGAGCTCTTGAAAGGAGGTCTGGAGCTCTCTTGAAAGGAGGCTTCTGGAGCTCTCTTGAAAGGAGGCTCTGAGCATACTTTGAAAGGAGGCTTGAGCTCTTGAAAGGAGGCTTGAGCCTCTTGAAAGGGAGGCTTCTGAGCCTCTTGAAAGGAGGCTTCTTTCTTGAAAGGAGGCTCTGAGCCTCTTGAAAGGAGGCTTCTGAGCTCTCTTGAAAGGAGGCTTGAGCCTCTTGAAAGGAGGCTTCTGAGCCTTCTTGAAAGGAGGCTCTGAGCCTCTTGAAAGGAGGCTTCTGAGCCTTCTTGAAAGGAGGCCTGAGCTCTCTTGAAAGGAGGCTTCTGAGCCTCTTGAAAGGAGGCTTCTGAGCCTCTTGAAAGGAGGCTTCTGAGCCTCTTGAAAGGAGGCTTCTGAGCCTCTTGAAAGGAGGCTTCTGAGCCTCTTGAAAGGAGGCTTCCTGAGCCTCTTGAAAGGAGGCTTCCTGAGCCTCTTGAAAGGAGGCTGAGCCTCTTGAAAGGAGGCTTCTGAGCCTCTTGAAAGGAGGCTTCCGAGCCTCTTGAAAGGAGGCCTGAGCCTCTTGAAAGGAGGCTTCTGAGCCTCTTGAAAGGAGGCTTCTGAGCCTCTTGAAAGGGAGGCTTCTGAGCCTCTTGAAAGGAGGCTCTGAGCCTCTTGAAAGGAGGCTTCTGAGCCTCTTGAAAGGAGGCCTGAGCCTCTTGAAAGGAGGCTTGAGCCTCTTGAAAGGAGGCTTCTGGAGCCTCTTTGAAAGGAGGCTTGAGCCTCTTTGAAAGGAGGCTTCTGAGCCTCTTGAAAGGAGGCTTCTGAGCCTTCTTGAAAGGAGGCTTCTGGAGCTCTTGAAAGGAGGCTTCTGGAGCCTCTTGAAAGGAGGCTTCCTGAGCTCTTGAAAGGAGGCTTCCTGGAGCTCTTGAAAGGAGGCTTCTGGAGCTCTCTTGAAAGGAGGGCTTCTGAGCCTCTTGAAAGGAGGCTTCTGAGCCTCTTGAAAGGAGGCTTCCGGAGCCTTGAAAGGAGGCTCTGAGCTCTTGAAAGGGAGGCTTCCAGAGCCTCTTGAAAGGAGGCTCTGAGCCTCTTGAAAGGAGGCTTGAGCCTCTTGAAAGGAGGCCTGAGCCTCTTGAAAGGAGGCTTCTGAGCCTCTTGAAAGGAGGCTTGAGCTCTTGAAAGGAGGTTTTGAGTCTCTTGAAGGAGGCTTCCAGCTCTTGAAAGGAGGCTCTGAGCCTCTTGGAAAGGAGGCTTCCTGAGCTCTTGAAAGGAGGCTTCCTGAGCCTCTTGAAAGGAGGCCTGAGCCTCTGAAAGGAGGCTTCAGCCTCTTGAAAGGAGGCTTCTGAGCCTCTTGAAAGGAGGCTTCTGGAGCCTCTTGAAAGGAGGCTTCTGAGCTCTTTGAAAGGAGGCTCTGAGTTTCTTGAAAGGAGGCTTGAGCCTCTTGAAAGGAGGCTTCCTGAGCCCTCTTGAAGGAGGCTTCCGGGCCTCTTGAAAGGGAGGCTTCCAGCCTCTTGAAAGGAGGCTTCTGAGCTCTTGAAAGGAGGCTTCTGAGCCTCTTGAAAGGAGGCTTCTGAGCCTCTGAAAGGAGGCCTGAGCTCTTGAAAGGGAGGCTTTGCCTCTTGAAAGGAGGCTCTGAGCCTCTTGAAAGGAGGCTTCTGAGCCCTCTTGAAAGGAGGCTCTGAGCCTTTCTTGAAAGGGAGGCTTCCGAGCCTCTTGAAAGGAGGCTTCCTGAGCCTCTTGAAAGGAGGCTTCTGAGCCTCTTGAAAGGAGGCCTGAGCCTCTTGAAAGGAGGCTTGAGCCTTTGAAAGGAGGCTTCTGAGCTCTTGAAAGGAGGCTCTGAGCCTCTTGAAAGGAGGCTTCCGAGCCTCTTGAAAGGGAGGCTTCTGAGCCTCTTGAAAGGAGGCTTCTGAGCCTCTTGAAAGGAGGCTCTGAGCTCTTGAAAGGAGGCTTGAGCCTCTTGAAAGGAGGCTTCCAGGCCTCTTGAAAGGAGGCTCCTGAGCCTGAAAGGAGGCTTCCTGAGCCTCTTGAAAGGAGGCTTCCTGAGCCTCTTGAAAGGAGGCTTGGAGGCCTCTTGAAAGGGAGGCTTCTGGAGCCTCTTGAAAGGAGGCTTCTGAGCTCTCTTGAAAGGAGGCTTCCTGAGCCTCTTTGAAAGGAGGCTTCCTGAGCCTCTTGAAAGGAGGCTTCCTGGTTTTCTTGAAGGAGGCCTGAGCCTCTTGAAAGGAGGCTTCCTGGGCCTCTTGAAAGGGAGGCCTGGAGCTCTTGAAAGGAGGCTTCCTGAGCCTCTTGAAAGGAGGCTCTGAGCCTCTTGAAAGGGAGGCTTCCGAGCCTCTTGAAGGAGGCTCTGAGCCTCTTGAAAGGAGGCTTCTGGAGCCTCTTGAAAGGAGGCCTGAGCCTCTTGAAAGGGAGGCTTCCTGAGCCTCTTGAAAGGAGGCTCTGAGCCTCTTGAAAGGAGGCTTCTGGAGCTCTGAAAGGAGGCTTCTGAGCCTCTGAAAGGAGGCTTCTGAGGCCTCTTGAAGGAGGCTTCTGAGCCTCTTGAAAGGAGGCTTCTGAGCCTCTTGAAAGGAGGCTTCTGAGCCTCTTGAAAGGAGGCTTCTGGAGCTCTTGAAAGGAGGCTTCCAGCTCTCTTGAAAGGAGGCTTGAGCCTCTTGAAAGGAGGCTTCTGAGCCTCTTGAAAGGAGGCTTCTGAGCTCTCTTGAAAGGAGGCTTCCAGGCCTCTTGAAAGGAGGCTTCCGAGCCTCTTGAAAGGAGGCTTCCGAGCTCTCTTGAAAGGAGGCTTCCTGAGCCTCTTGAAAGGAGGCTTCTGAGCCTCTTGAAAGGAGGCTTGAGCCTCTTGAAAGGGAGGCTTCCTGAGCCTCTTGAAAGGAGGCTTCTGAGCCTCTTGAAAGGAGGCTTGAGCCTCTTGAAAGGAGGCTTCCTGGGCCTCTTGAAAGGAGGCTTCTGAGCTCTTGAAAGGAGGCTGCCGGGCCTCTTGAAAGGAGGCTTTCGAGCTCTTGAAAGGAGGCTCTGAGCCTCTTGAAAGGAGGCTCTGAGCCTCTTGAAAGGAGGCTTCCAGGCCTCTTGAAAGGGGAGGCTTCCGAGCCTCTTGAAAGGAGGCTTCTGAGCCTCTTGAAGGAGGCTTCCAGAGCTCTTGAAAGGAGGCTTCTGAGCCTCTTGAAAGGAGGCTTGAGTTTCTTGAAAGGAGGCTTCTGGAGCCTCTTGAAAGGAGGCTTCTGAGCCTCTTGAAAGGAGGCTTCCTGAGCCTCTTGAAAGGAGGCTTCCAGGCCTCTTGAAAGGAGGCTCTGAGCTCTCTTGAAAGGAGGCTTCTGAGCCTCTTGAAGGAGGCTTCCGAGCCTCTTGAAAGGAGGCTTCTGAGCCTCTTGAAAGGAGGCTTCTGAGCCTCTTGAAAGGAGGCTTCTGCCTTCTGAAAGGAGGCTTCTGAGCTCTTGAAAGGAGGCTCTGAGCTCTCTTGAAAGGAGGCTTGAGCCTCTTGAGAAAGGAGGGCTTCCTGAGCCTCTTGAAAGGAGGCTTCTGAGCCTCTTGAAAGGAGGCCTTCTGAGCCTCTTGAAAGTAGGCTGCCGAGCCTCTTGAAAGGAGGCTTCCGAGCCTCTTGAAAGGAGGCTTCCGAGCCTCTTGAAAGGCCTCTTCTCTAGTGTAAAATGATGGTTCTGCATGATGAGTTTTTCCAATCACAAGCAGCAATAAAACCGGAATCAGAATCTAAAGCAAAATTTCACTTCATTGGCACTCTCGCCAACGCCACTCGATGATTTACCGCTGAAACGCGATAGACCTCATCCACGCAAATACACTTTCGCAGCATTTCAGTCCAACGAGCGCTTGCGCTGCTACCGACGCCAAGCGATTATGATTCACACTTTGAAGAAAATACCTTGACCCTTGACACAGGCATAGAACGGACGAAAAGCGGAGCCAGAGGGCCGGTACCAATGGTAGCAACCGCTGAAGGGGCGGGGCCCCGGTTTCCAATGAAATCGGAAACTGGGAAGCCGAGATCCGGTTCTCGCGACAGAATCGACAAAACGACCGGAATGAACCACCAAACAACCAAACATCATGGCACCGAAGACAAGCAACCGAGACGGAAGCCACAGCGGTAGAATCAGAAGCACGCGTCGGAGGGACACGCTGCAAAAATATTCTGGTGCAGAAATTGAAATTATCTCGTAGGATTGAAACATTTGCTAGTAGATAATGTTCAGAAATTCGTATTCTTCAAAATGAATCATATCCAGTTTATTGTATCGCAACGATAAATTCGAGAAAAGTGCAAAAATTGAAATTTTAATAACTAGTAGATAATTCAGTAAATTCATTCAAAATCAGAACATTTATGATTTTTTCACGCGTTCAGCTCAATCTGAAACGCCTACTCTGTCAAACGACCTGCTTGGCCGAACGTTTTTCTTGTCTTAAAATATTCCCGACCCAAATTACAGTTTCGTTCATATGACCTTCGCGCTTAATCAACATCTTCGTTTGTATGATCCGTTCGATCGAATGACCTTTTCGGTCAAATGGCTCCTTTTGCCGTACGACTGTTTCAGCCAAATGACAAGCTCGGCCAAATATCATTTTTGGTTTTATGTTTATGGCCAAATGACATATTCGGTCAAACAGCTTTCGGTCGACTGTGTTTCGGCCAAGTGGCACTTCCTCGCCACTCAGTAACCAAACGAATTATTGGCTTATGGTTGCAACACTTTTTAATATTTGTCCAATTTGTTTTCATAGTTTTTTCACAAAACCATATACATTATAGTGATCTATCAAAAGCCAGGATTTTACAATATTTTAGAACCGATTAGTGCTATGAGATCGTGAATCCAATAATTCAAGACAAAATTTTCAAAACTACTTATCTGCGGAATCCTTCACCTACCTATTGATGGTATTGGTTTGCGTGGGAGAGCTATCAGATTCGTCAAATCGTCGTTTGAATCTTTGTTTACAAAAGCAGATAAGTCGTTTTGAAAATTTTGTCTTGAATTATGAGCAACTTCATCGCAGTACATATTCGATAACTCAATCATTTTTTCCGATGCTGTCAATTGACTTGATGATTGCTCGTTTGAAAGCCGAAGCACTGTGCAAAACAAGCTCGTGGTTTTTGAAACCTTTCAAATAAAACACGTCTGAATGGAGAACTAATTATTATTAAATCACTTAACTAAATATTTTCTAATACATAATAACAATTGTTGCTGACCATTCGGATCCTCGGAAGCAAACCAGATTTTTCCTTTGAAGTTAGCTCAAAGCTGTAAATTGTATATTTTTAGTTTGCATGCTATAGATAATGTTTTCATATAACTCACATTTAGTTTCCACTAGCAACCCTATAACCAGAGACCGGCGGAGTGAAAAACTGACGAAATGGCAACGTATGAAATTGCATGAAATCGTTTAAATTATACTGGCAGCACTTGAACTTTTTGCTTGTTTCTTATGGAAGCAAAAAGTAAACAAGTCGAAATGGAACCGCTTTTGACGGTTCGATTGGAAACAAGATGGCGTCTTCGCCGATCTCTTATTCTAGTATTTCTAGTTTCCACGTTTTACACTTTTCAGCAACAAATTCGCTTTAGACACGTAGTTTAAGAACGTATCCTAGTTTAAGAACAAATTAGGAGGAATAGGTAGTAACCAATTATAATATTAATTAGCAATCGATTCTTACGTTTTAAGTTTAACAATATTTTAAGTCTTCACTGTCTTGTGTTTTGCACAGTAACAAATGACGATTAACAAATAATAATGAAGGGACAATTAGGGGAAGTGCACCGGTTTTGGCCAACTTAGTGCCTAATTTGGCCAACCCTAAAAAATACATATTTTTCCAAAATAATCGATCAGTTGAAAGCAGCGTTGAAGCGTGAGGGATATATCTCTTGTTGGAACTAATAAAACCCTTGCGAATTGCTTTATTTTTGGAGTTATTCGCAAAATTGGCCAAAATAGGAACATGGCCAAAACCGGTACAGTTCCCCTATTGATACAGCGTTTGGTTGCGTGTTGTGTGTGTCGGTAATTTGTTTAGCCTACAGTGAAGTTGTTGTCGATGCTTTGCCTGATCAAGGGGTACCCGGTAAAAATCGTTTACTCATTAATGGGTACTTTTTGTCTGCTATCTCTTTCTCTCTGCTGAAAAATTTACCCATTTTGGGAGAATAAGTGGATTTACTCATTTAAATGAGTAGATCCACGTTATGCTCTCAAAATGGTGAAATTTTTCAGCAGAGAGAAAGAGATAGCAAAGAAAAAGTACCCATTTATGAGTAAACGTGTTTCTCCGTGTATACTCCGACAAATATTCCTAACAGCAATACTAAAAGACGTCTTACTTTGTAAAACTAAGCAAAAAACATGTTTTCAAGGATCGTTGAAAAAATCAGCTTAACTTCCAAAACAACCTCGCGGGATGCCCATAAAGTAAATGCTATTTCCCAGTCATTAAAAACTTCAAGACGAGTCTCAAAGTCACCGAACATGGCCTAAAGTGCAGACAACACAACCACAAAGTTAGATCTCAAAATGGCTCATAAATCAATCATAAATTGTCCGCATTGAGACTGCTGTTCAACCATAAAAATGCCGAAGGCTAATGTTTTTGCAACACAACAGATTATCTT
This sequence comes from Armigeres subalbatus, assembly GCF_024139115.2. Classification (NCBI taxonomy): domain Eukaryota; kingdom Metazoa; phylum Arthropoda; class Insecta; order Diptera; family Culicidae; genus Armigeres; species Armigeres subalbatus. The sequence goes on along the minus strand of NC_085139.1, from coordinate 256,631,845 downwards.
GCTTATTATTTGCTTCTTTCGTACTAAGTAATGCACATTCGATGTAATTCCGTGTTTTTCCTCTATTTTCACGTTCAAATTAGATAACATTGTAGCCAACCGTAGATAAATGTCTGCTCATAAAAGTCATCACTTATTGTGCTGTCTATAGTGACAGAAATTCCATTCAGTCTTCGTCTGCAGACCATCACAATCCGGATCTATGCAGCCCCTGACCCCACTACCCCTCCCTACTTTGGGTGGTACAGCACTCTTGAAACATGGATAGAAATTTACCAATTCCGGTCACGTCGCCGTCTCCATCGGCGGAAAATTGAGATAAAACCGGCACAACTTGCGACATCCACTCTCTCACTTAGCTTCCGCACGTACCCATACTTAGTGCGCGATCAGGTAGTGAGCGATACGAGACAGGATCGAATTACAGTAGCCCAGTCAGCTTAGAAGCCATGCCCGGACACTTGGCGATTGTGCAGCGAGCGTGCGCGTATGGCATTCCTTAATGAGAGGTAGCTTGTGATAATGCATATGGTAGCTACTGCTATCACAGACCAGCAAATGATTGGGGGCTCACGCTCACGAGGATCGTCGACTGATCAATGTGGGTATGGATCGAATCGAAGCAAGTGAGGATGGGAGGGTTCAGCAGCCTCCTCTCGTTGCTCAGTGGAGAGTTTTGATCAAACGTCGAAAAAATCCTTAAATGTTGCTTTGCACAGAAAAATATGATCTAATGATATGTCCTCTCGCAATTTGGGTTCAATATTATTGAAAATTTAAATTTAAATATTCAGATTCAATCTAACAACCTCGCAACTGTGCGTGTTTCACTTTCTCTTTCGGATGAAGCGCGCAAAACTGGAAGTGAAGTGCAAACGGCTTGAAGGCGATGGAACCGTCAACAAACCTCTCCGATCCGAAAAGCGTAGAGTGGACTCGCGACTCGCATGAGCATAAACGGCGACGTAATGGAGAAGGTGTTCGAATTCGCCAACTACGATGAGGGGAGCGCTGATGACTGACTACGGACGGTGTAGATTGTGATTATTACCGTGCGATCGTGATGGTAGTGAAATAAAAACCTTTGATGAAAGGCGATTTCAGAGAATGTGTGAGGTAATCGAGAAGGCCTGGCTAATCGCAGTAGCCCGGCATCAGGCAGCTGAACGATGTGGATTAACACAGCAGGCCATCGGACGCCAAGATATGCGGATACGAACCCACATGCAGAGTAAATTTGACATAATAACATTGGGTAGGTCAAGCTTTCTGGATGTAAACAGCGATTTTATCTTATTCAGTGGTTCGTGTTTCGATGACATCACCCTTCAGATTTGACCTAAATTATGTTGAAAAAAAAAAATGTTTTCGATAATGTGCAGAGATTGAGGGAACTTGGCTTTAACGTATCGAATTTAATTATTCACGCATGACCTAAGAAGAAAAATCCACAAAGTAAAAATAAAGAGAATGCCGAGGAGAATGCAATATCTCATCAATCAACCAAAACTAGGGGAAGTGTCTTTATGTTGTTGCTACACGTGTGATGGCAATCATCTCCAATATCGACAGTTCCATCAAGCCATCACAACCTGTTTGAACGCAACGGCGCGCCCTAGTGAAGGTCACGATTGAAGCCATTGGCCATTGGGCACAGTGTAAGGTGACGCCATCGCCAACAGCCCCACAGCTAACGAAAAAGCTTTAATGCATTTTCAAACCAAATCTTAGTAACCGCGTTCGCATTCTCATCATCGCCTCATCCAAGCGAGAAACAAGTCACTTTTGTTTTCGTTCAAATGTCATCACGAGTCAAGGCCACTTACGGGGGTACCTTCCTGTACTGACCAGTGGCTTTAGCATTGCGGTTTTCCATTTATTTTTATTTTTTTCAGTTGACGAGAATCGACCGCTTCGAAATGCAGTTGTTTGCTTGTGCTGACAGATGGATGGACGGCATAAAAGCAAATGTTTCTTCACCAACAGATTCAATCCCCTGCCCTGACCTCCATCCAAGGAATGGATCGATCTTGTGGTGAAGGTAGTTGGCGAACTTGGGGATGGGGATCATGTTCTTTGTCGATCTCGCAACAGCAGCATGGGGATCAGGGTAGAAATGCTTAGCACGCAGTCAACATTCGCTATGGTGTTTATGTTATTTTTATTTTAAATATGCCCCCGGAGAGGATTGATTTGTTGCACGCGGTAGGAATATATGGCGAATGGTCGTGACCGGTAGAATAGCAAATGGACGAAAAGTATAAACGCAAACAGAATCAATTCTCAGATAGTCGCGCCAACGGCAGCATGGGAATTTAATTAGCACGCTATTACGTACCAAATCTGCGACTGCGAAGCTTGAAATTAAGACGAAAACAGGGGGAAGATTTTGGAGGTCGACACTACACTGTCGCAGTAGGCTTGGTTTCCGATTGCTGTTGCTCCAAGTTGCTCAGTCACGGTGGGAATTGTTTTTCAGATGATTTGCAGTTGTAGACCCAATACCTTGTTGACGAACACCGTGTTGCGAACAGACGATTTATTTACCTTCGATAAGAATTTTTTCAGGGTTTCTCGAATTTTATTATTTAGCATTGGGCTTCGAAATGGTGATTTGACATCTGGTAAAGGGCGTGCAACATAATTCTGGTACACAGAAATTCAAATATGTACTCACAAACATGCTTCCTCGATACCGAATCTTCAATATTGATCGAAAAAACTCAAATGTGCAGCCCAATGCGGTGGTATGCAAAGGTGGCGTAGGACTAGCAGCTGCAGCTGTACTCAATTTGTTTGTTACTTCAGATCGAATCCTGCGTTGCTCGGGATATGCACTTTAGCTTCTAAAATGTCAAATATTGCAGCATTGCATGCTACATTGATTTAAGTACAATTATTTTGAGTTTATACACAACTACACTGCCGTTCTACGCATAATTGTCCCATGTTTACTTCGATGATAAATCGAAACTCGAGTTAATTTGTTAAAACAAGATCACAATTGCTGGCATCAGTGATATCTTCACCATGAACAACACTTTCAATTGAGGTCAAGAAAGATATATCTGAAGTGTTCAAAGAACCTTGCTCTATAGCAGCGGTTCTCAACCTGGGGTACATGTACCCCTGGGGGTACCTTCGCCGGGCCCAGGGGGTACCTCAGACAAAAATGCGTAGTGGCGGATTTATTACAATTATTGATAAAGTTTTTTTGACTATGCGTCCAATTTGGGAATCTCGAGCTCGTTCAGAAGCCGCTAGGTTGCGAAGGCCGACGGAGGTCCTTCGTAGCTTAGTTGGTTAAAGCACCAGTCTAGCGTACTGTAGGGTCATGGGTTTTAGTCCCATCGAAGGGAAAGTGGTTACCTCCAATACATTTTCCAAATCAATATCATCTACATAACGTACATATTCACATATGAGATTTCATAACATTGTAAAAGATAAAGTTTTGATATATGATATATGATACAACTAGTACAGTGGATGGGACAAAAGATCAAAAGGACAAGACGACGATTGAAAAAATTTAAAAAAATCTACTTCTTTCAAGAGGATTGGGAGCCTCCTTTCAAAAGGCTCGGAAACATATTTTCAATAGGTCCAGAGGCCTCCTTTAAAGAGGCCCTTAAGCTCCCTTCCAAGAGGCCCGGAAGCCTCCTTTCAAGAGACCCGAAAGCCTCCTTTAAAGAGACCCGAAAACCTCCTTTCAAGAGGCCCGGAAGCCTCCTTTCAAAAGGTTCGGAAGCCTCCTTTCTAGAGGCCCGGAAGCCTCCTTTCTAGAGGTCCAGAAGCCTCCTTTCTAGAGGCCCGGAAGCCTCCTTTCAAGGGGCCCGGAAACCTTTTTTCAAGAGGCTGGTAAGCCTACTTTCAAGAAGCTTGGAAACTTCTTTTCAAGTGGTTCGGAAGCCTTCATTCAAGTTTCCCGAAAGCCTCCTTTCAAGAGGCCCAGAAGCCTCCTTAGAAGTTGCCCAGAATCCTACTTTCAAGATGCCCGGAAGCCTTCTTTCTAGCGGCCGGAGGCCTTGTTTCAAGAGGCCCGAAAACCATGTTTCAAGAGCCCTAGCAGCACACAAGTTCTACATAGGTTACTGTAATTCATATGTGACCGGAATCAGTCACAATCAAGTTGCTGCAACCATTTTTGTCTGACTTGTGCTGCTCGGGCGACCCGAAAGCCTCATTCCAAGAGGCGTCGAAGCCTTCTTTCAAGCGGCCCGGAAGCCTTCACTCAAGAGGCCCGGAAGCCTCCTTTCAAGAGTCCCGGAAGCCTTTTTTCAAGAGGCCCGAAAGCCTCCTTTCATGCAAGAGGTTCGGATGCCTCCTTTCAAGAGGCCTACGAAGCCTTGTTTCAAGAGGCCCCTCAAGCAGCATATTCATTCTACATAGGTTACTGAAACTCATACGTGACCAAATTTAGTCACAATCATGTTGGTTATGGATCCTGTACACCTCCGGTTGTGCAAAGGGCCGACTTGAAAGATCTCCATCCTGAGCGTTGCCCGGCTATCGCTTTAACCTGTTGCCAGGTTAGATTTTGGTCGACTTCTTTTATTTCTTTATTGAGGCTTCGCCGCCATGAGCCTCTGGGTCTACCTCTGCTGCGATGTCCCGCTGGGTTCCAGTCTAATGCTTGTTTACAGATTTCGTTTCCGCCCCTACGGAGAGTGTGGGCCAACCCAGCCCCTTCCTGATCTCGAATTTCTGTTGCTATCGGCCTCTGGTGACAACGACGATGGAGATCGTTGTTTGAGATCCAGTTGTGAGGCCACCAGGCCCGAATTATATACCGCAGGCATCTGTTAAAGAACACCTGTAGCCGTTGAGTGTTCTCCACTGATACACACCATGTTTCGCTAGCGTATAACAGCACAGATTTCACGTTAGAGTTGAAAATTCGTATTTTGGTGCGTTCACTTATCTGCCTGTTTTTCCAGATATTTCTTAAACTCGCAAAGGCCCTTGCTTTCATGATCCGTGCGCCTATGTCGATCTTGGTACCGCCGTCTGACGCCATTTGGCTACCAAGATATTGGAAGCTTTCAACATTCTCCACTGGTTGCCCGGCTACTGTGAAACTGGAAGGAGTCACCGTGTTTACATCCAACGATTTGGTTTTGTTGACGTTGATGACTAAACCTGCCGAAGAGGAGCGCTCGGCAAGGTCGTTGAGCTTACTCTGCATATCAGAGCGCCGTTGCGCAAGGAGTGCAACATCATCCGCCAAATCGAAGTCATTTAGGTGCTCCATGGTTATAGGCTGCCATAACAGCCCGCGGTTTGGGTCGCGGTCCAATCGCATCTACCAGAATCTCGTCGATTACGATGAGGAACAGTAACGGTGATAGAATACATCCTTGCCTCACACCAGCTACGACCCGGATAGGGTCGGACAAGACCCCATTGTGCAGCACTCTACACGAGAAGGCCTCGTACTGTGCCTCGATGAGGCCGATGATTTTCTCAGGAACTCCCTTGCGTCTCAGGGCGCTCCACATATTCTCGTGATTGAGACGGTCGAAAGCTTTTTCGTAGTAAAGGGACTCTTGGAATTCGTTGACCTGCTCCAGAATGATGCGGAGCGTGACAATATGGTCCACACAGGATCTTCCGGCACGGAATCCGGCTTGCTGCCGCCGGAGAGTCGCATCGATCTTCTCCTGAATCCGGGCTAGGATAATTTTGCACAGAACTTTGAGAACGGTACACAGCAACATAATGCCTCGCCAGTTATCGCATACAGTCAGGTCACCCTTTTGGGGCACCTTCACTAAGATACCTTGCATCCAGTCGACCGGGAAAGTTGCGGTGTCCCAGATATTACGAAATAAACGATGCAGTAGTTGAGCGGATGTCATGGGGTCAGCTTTGAGCATCTCGGCTGATATGCGATCGACCCCCCCTGGGGCTTTATTCGATTTCATGCTTTGGATGGCTGTTTGAATCTCTAGCAGTGATGGAGCTTCGGTATTGACGCGTGTTATACGTCGGATCCTAGGCAGATCATGCCGAGGTAGTGATGGCCTGGCTGGCACTTGAAAAAGTTGTTCGAAGTGCTCGAACCAGCGTTTCAGCTGGTCAGTTGGGTCGGTCAATAACTGATCATTCGCGTCTTTCACAGGCATCGTTGCATTCATCTTCGCCCTGCTTAAGCGTCGTGAGATATCGTAGAGGAGGCGAATGTCCCGGTTGCGGCGGCTCTCTCTGCTTCGTCGGCCAGAGAGTCTGCCCACGCTCGCTTGTCCCGTCGACATGAGCGTTTTATTTTCTTCTCAATAGCCGCGTATCGTTGACGGGCTAAGACTTTGGCTCCTCTGGTTTTTGATCGCTCTATCGCGGCTTTGGCTTCTCTTCGCTCCTCTATCTTCCTCCAGGTATCATCGGTGATCCATTGTTTTCTCTGGGTGCGCAGTTCGCCCAGATTGTTCTCGCTGGTGGCGATGAAGGCATTCTTGATGGCGGTCCATTGGTCTTCCACGCTGCCACCTTCCGGAATATCTGCAGCACGCGTCTCCAGTTCTTCAACGAAGGACCGTTTCACCGTGGCATCTTCCAGTCGGCGTGTGTTGAATCGTCCTTTCCTCCTGCCGACGAATCCGCGCAATGCGCAGGCGTATTTCGCCGAAGAGGAGGTGATGATCAGATGCGATATCGGCACTACGTTTATTCCGTACATCAAGAAGGCTCCGTTTCCATTTTCGTCTGACGCAGATGTGGTCGATTTGATTTTCTGTAAAGCCGTCACGGGAGACCCACGTGACCTTGTGAACCGGTCGATGAGGGAAGGGCGATCCCCCGATCACCATGTCGTTATTACCACAAAATTCTGCGAACAGCGCTCCGTTTTCGTTCATTTCTCCGAGACCATGGCGTCCCATAATGCGCTCATGGTTCGAGTTGTCGGATCCGATCTTCGCATTGAAGTCGCCCAAACAGATCTTGATATCACCCTTCGGAATTCTATCTACGACGGCATTGAATTGACTGTAGAAGTTCTCTTTGTCTTGCTGATCGGCAGCACCGGTTGGCGCATAACATTGGATTATAGTAAGGTTTCGGACCCGTGTTCTAAATCTGGCAACGATTATCCTCTCACTTATAGGTTCCCACTTCATAAGCGCAGAGTGTGCCTGAGCGCTTAGTAGGAAGCCAACTCCGCGATGCCGGGGAGCGTGTTTACCTCGTAAACCAGAGTATAGCAGAACTTGTCCCGACGGCGTTCTGTGTTCTCCAAAGTTTGGCCAACGGACTTCACTCAGTCCCAGGATCTCAAGCTTCATGCGGCGTGCCTCATTGGCAAGTTGTGCCAATTTACCCTGCTGGGCTAGGGTTAAAACGTTCCATGTTCCTATTCGTGTCCGTTGTTTCGCGCTAAGAGTCGTCGCCGTAAAATCAGTCCGTATTCTTTCATTATCGGATTCTCGAACAAATTGATGTTTCGGGAACAGTAGGTTGTTGGCCCAAGGTTCCCTATCCACCGGGATGGGGCTGCCATCTTAGGTATAGCTTCCGGGGAATAGCATTTCATACTCAGCCGCTGGATGCCAGAACAGACGCTGTTGGAGCCGCACCTCCTTGGTGAACAGACGCTCGGTCAGTCAGGTCAAATTTGTTTAAAGTCCCACCCAACACCAGGACTAGGCTAGTGCGCTTTGAGCGGCACACGGTCGCTTTGATAGGGCCTGCTTGGGGACACATGCAGCTTTTTATAGAAGTTCAACAGAGCCCACTGTTGAACCCCACCACATCCTAGGCAGACCCCACACGGATAAACACAGAAACTCATTAATGAGTAAAAAAGTACTCATTTTTAGTTCAAGTATGTAGCTGTCAGAAAATGGGGAAAATTTGACAACTTGAAATGTGTAAAAAAAATACTCATTTTGAGAATGTTGTTTTGGTTTGAAAATGATTATCTTTTACTCCTAAATGGGTGAAAAAATACTTAAGAGATAAATTCGAGCCCAACAAAAAGTAAAGTGTTTTGTACATTAAATATATAATTTAAATTTGATTTGAGTTGCTCAAGTTTATTATTTACAATCGTTGACAACATGGGAGAGCTAGTACGTGCAAAAGTAAGTATGCATTTTGTTTTTCACTTCGATTTTATTCCTCATTTTAGATATAATTTGTTTCAGCATGCAGGTGTCATGGGAGCCACATGATGGACACAGTTAAACACGGATCATATTGCTGAATTTTCTACGAAAACCCATCAGCGGAACGACACAAGGATTCCCGCGTCGAAGATGCAAGAAAAACACGGCCCAACCTAGAAAAAAGATGACAAAAATTCGCCCAGGATATGCCGTCTTTTTCGGCTTGGAAAGACTTGTGTCGTTCCCTTTGGAAAAACATATTTTAATTAAAATACATTTATGTGACATATAAATAAACTTATTGTGTTTATCTCGGTGTTTATATAGTTCATTTGCTTTTTTATTTTGAAATGAGAAGAATTATTAATTATTATCGGCCGCCGCAAAAAAAAAAATCTCAAAGCGAGTAAAATTTACCCATTCAAAGTTCTGAATCATTCTAGTAAATGGGTTAAAAAAGCCACATTTTTTGACACATATTGCGTTTACTCATTAAAGAGTAAACAATGTTTTACTCATTTTATGAGTAGATCCACTTATTCTTCGAAAAGAGTGAAATTTTACTCATTAATGAGTTTCTGAAATTGTCCGTGCACAGGACGCACCCTCTCACTCTAGCTGATGTCAGAAGGACAACAGTGCCCAGGCTGCACTACCAGCTAAGTACGCAACCCTTAGCTGGCGGTCAATTGTCATCGGAAGACCCGTGGAAGCGTGAGTATTGGAACTTGTGAGGACCAGAGCTATGTTAGGCGCCCCTTCCCGGATGTCAACTCACCATTTCGCAGCCCTCACAATCATGTTGCTGCAACATTATTGTCTGAATTGTGCTGCTTGGGCCCAACACACGATGTAAAGATTGTCATCAGGGATGCAAATGCTCAGATTGGAAGAGAAAGTTTCTTTTGCCCTGTCATTGGTACGGAAAGCCTTCATTCCGCTACCAACGATAATGGTCTGCAACTTGTAACCTTTGCTGCTGCTAGAGAGATGGCAATCAGCAGTACCTATTTCACACGTAAGAATATCCGCAAACACAGATTGACCACGTGCTGATCGACGGACGAAATTTGTTGGATGTTATAGTTGTAAGGTCCTTCAGAGGTCCGGACATGGACTCCGATCACCACCTTGTAGTGGCAAAAATTCGGGCGCGTCTCTCCAGCGTCACGAATTCACGAAACAATAAAACGGTGCATTTCAATATTCAACGCTTGTCAGTTGACGGAGTTGCTGAACAGTACCACCAGAAGCTGGACGAGCAGATAGGAGATGCCACCAGATCTGGCGACGTCAACAGATTTGAGAAAAATATCTACGAAGCTGTGACTACAATAGCGCAGGATGTGTTAGGCAATACACAGCGACGTCAACGAAATGGTTCCTTTGATGAGGAGTGCCAGCGAGTGACGGACGATAAAAATGTAGCTAGGAGTCGAATGCTAGTGGCTGTACCCGTTCCAACAGAGAGCGGTGCAGTGTAGCAAGGGTAGAAGAGAAACAAATCCACCGCAGAAAAAATGCAACACGAAGAGAGTGTGATAGCTGAAGCGGAGGAGAATATGGATAGAAACGATATGCATAGGTTTTACACAACTGTCAATGGCGCGCAGCATAAGACTGCGCCGATGCTCGCCATGTGCAATGACCGATAGGGGTGGAAAGAGCACTTCAAAGATTTGTTGAACGGTGGAAATGAAAGTTTATTAAGGAGCAGGTTTGACATAATCGGCGACGGTCACGCTGTGAAACCACCAACGATGGACGAGGTAGCGAAGGCTCTAAACGAGCTGAAAAACAGTAAAGCGGCAGGGAAGGACGAGATCCCGGTCGAGCTTTTCTAACACGGAAGAGGGCAGCTACATCAATCATTCCACCACATTATCCAGAAAATATGGGAGGATGAAGAACTGTCTGCCGGCTGGTTGGATGGCCTCATATGCCCAATCTATAAGAAAGGGCATAGACTAGAGTGTGCCAATTACAGAGGGATCATCCTTCTAAACTCGGCGTACAAAATTCTGTCGCGTATCCTGTTTAACAGATTTGAGGAGTCCTTCGTCAGCGAGTACCAGTCAGGTTTCAAGAGGGCTGATCTACGATGGATCAGATGTTGAGCCTGCCGATGATCCTTGAAAAATTTCGGGAGTACAAATTGCAGACTCACCATCTGCTCATGGATTTCAAAGCAGCGTACGATTCAGTAAAAACAAATGAGCTGTGGAGATAATGTCCGAACACGGTTTTCCGGCAAGACTACTAGACTGACACAGTCAACGCTGGGTGGTTCGAAATCAAGTATTCGGATTGCAGACGAAGTGTCAACCTCGTTTGTGACCTTAGACGGATTGAAGGAAGGTTATGCAGGGTTAAGGGTTCAGAGGGAGACGGCGAGGATACGCTTATCCATTAACTCTAGCAAGACAAAGTACATGGTGGCAGGTAGAGATAGAGGAAGACCTAGTGGTGTTGGTACTGAGTTAGTGGTTAATGAGGATGTGTTTGAAGTTGTTTTTTGATTCTACCAGCGGCCCTTTATGGACATGAAGCATGAACGTTAAAAGAAGCGGACCGAAGAGCTTTCGGGGTTTTCGAGCAAAAAGTGTTGCGTACAATACTCGGAGGGAAGCATGAATCATGAGCTGCATCAAGTATACAAATATTGTGAATCGTATAAAATACGGCAGACTTCAGTGGGCTAGTCACTTAGTGCGACTGTCGGAAGAAAGGATAGCGAAAACAATATTCAACAGACAACCAGATAGGGGCCAGCGACTTCTTGGAAGGCCACGAACACGCTGGCTGCATGCGATGAAATCGGACCCACAGGTGGAGCGTTAATAGCGCAAATACAGGCTGCGGAAATGCATAAATTTATTTGTTGAAAGGTTCTGGGTTTTTCTATAAATAGACCCAGAATCTTTCTCGTTTAGCTGGTGAATCTAGAACGGTCTAGAAGTGCGCGAGATTGCATTTTTTCATTAAATAGAGGTTAGAAATTAGTCCTCGTGTGGTGTAATTGTTTTAACTTTATGTTTTTGTTTATTTAATTAGGTGCTAGTTGGTTAGTTAAAACGGCTAACTAAAGTACGTTGAATTAAGATTGTGTTAGTAAAAGTTATCATTGTAAAAAGCATGGACAGTGTTAGTAAGCGTTGAAATTGTCCTAAAAGTAATTATGTATTTCAGTCTAATTGTTAAAAGTTAATTGAACGAACACAAACCTCGACAAACAAACTATAAGAAAAAGGTAAAAGTTAATTGTATTATAGTGAAAATTGTGAAACAATTGTTAGTGACGTCACGGGGGTCTAATGTGTGGTTAGGTCCGAGGCAAGTGCCTTTTTGCCTTTCTCGTACAACAAAGTTGTACCGAAAGGCTATCATTTCACTCCGAAAACGAACTTTTTATAGAAGCCTCGGAGACCCATAGTGTTATATACCAATCGACTCAGCTCGTCGAGCTGAACAAATGTCTGTCTGTCCGTGTGTATGTGTGTGTGTGTGTGCACACGAAAACCGAAAAACATTAGCCAACTTTTCGTATAGTAATTTTTAACCGATTTCCTCGCAACAAGTTGCATTCGACGGGCGACAAACTCTAGTTGATCACTATTGAATTTCATAACGATCGACCGTTGCGCTTAAAAGTTATAAAGAAAATGGTACATCGACCCATATTAGCACCATATAAGGTTGGTGTCTTGGCTAAATGCGAGAAAGGCAGTATCACTACTCGGTGAATTAAGTTGAGTTTTTCTTTTATTTTGCGCTTTTTCCCAGCAAACGGCCGAAGAAAGCAACGACGAGCCACCTCTAGCGACGCACAAAGGCAATGGTAGCCATAAGACGCCTTTGTCGATGGCATCCCACGGTTCAAACGTCTATGAACCCCACCATCCGAGGACACTCTCCTCTGCAGCCATCCGCCATCGTAGAAGCAGCAGGTTTGCCGTTGGAATCCGCAACATCTCGTGTGATCGCGGCTTGTTATCGCCGACTGCGGTAATCCACCGTTGAGCCTGGCACCGATCACCAAACCATCGTAGTTCGGCATTCGATGTCGGATCGTACCTCCAGCATTCGGAACTAGAGGTTCCCTACCACAAGACTACCAACCAAAAACCGCAAGTATAAACCCCTTGAAAATAAATAGGCCGTCAATAAATAGGCCTTATATGTAAACAGTTCCAAAGTGGTAGCTTATTTGAAGATCATAGCCCTTGGTTAAATAATTCCACCACTTTGTTATTTTCCGCTTTGTCGAGCTAAGACGGAGCTATCGCCTTGCCTCACCTTTCTGGTATTCTCCCCCAACGTAAAACTATAACTATGCTTTCCGTACTAAACAGCCGAACTATTAGCGAAACACCAATGGGAAAGTGTACTGAAAAAAGGTCCTGCACAATAAGTTTGTCCTCAGCTGGAGATTTGAAAGACAAGTCAGCTCCAAATGACCCCGAGATCCCCTATCCTTGAGCTGGCGAATTACATCCTCATTTACTCACATTTCATTTTGATAAGAAAATTATTTTGAGCTTTTTAGTGGAATGTTTTCACCTGTCATAAGACGAGTTTATACAATCCCATTGAATTCCACCACTTAATTGTATCTTGACAGATACGTATTTCGACCTCAACGGTAAGGCCGTCTTCAGTGTCTCGTACTTGACTCGACATTTAATTACATACTTTTCACTACGCGCAATCTTAGGACTACGCAATGTAGGACTACGTCTGTCTTTTCTATATTGGAGTACATTTTGCGATTGCAAAAATCATAGACCGTCACGAAAATATGATAGACTTTGAACGTTAATATCACAGCTGTTTCTCGATGGATTTCTAATTTTTTTTTATTATTCGATCAACGATGACTCAACGCTTCTTTGTATTTATCTGAAAATACTATTTATTACCGAAAATTGATCAAAAGTTATGAAATAGGTAAACCAACTAATCACATACATGCATCGCAAGCACGGACATCAAAATCTTACTTTGACTCTAGTCCTCAGTTCGAACAAGATTTCACGCAAAGCGAACGTAGCGGAACGGATACAGCAGCACTAAGGCGCTGGTAACATTCTGCAAATAATTCAACCTTAACGAAACATCATTTGATGTGAAGATAGGTTTGATAACAAAAATGGCGTCTATTGCAATCCTGCATCACCAGTGGCGCTGCTGAAAATGTATTCCAAATGGTGGCGTCTTAGCGAAAAGTCATAGAGTAGCCGTCACGTCGGACAGTAACAGCACGAAGTGAAATTTCAATGCGAAAATTCCGACGACCGTTTGGTTGCAGTTAGTTATTGGAAAGGTGCATTTGGGGAAAGCAAATAGGTTCTTTTCAGGACCAGCATTTTCTGGAAAGAAAGGACTGTTTCGGTGGCATCAGCGTTTGGCGTGGTAGCTTGGTTGCTGTTAGTGAACGATGCCATTATAACCGGCTCCGCACCTACATAAGTTGCTATCGAAAAGGTTCATTCTTTACAGATGTGCGTTTAGTAAATAGTGATTGGGCATAAGTCTTGACATCACACGAATGAAGCTTAAGTCGTCACCTCTGAACTACGCTCGCCCAGAAACTTTTGGGACTACACAGATAGAAAAAGTTGGCACGACAAATGCTGGGTAAAGCGTACCATTGGTACTTCGCGTACCTGAAGGAATAAAATAGACCCCATCTCGCGGTCCTTAGCCTCTTACCCAGCAACTCCTATCCCTACCTCCCCGCGGTGCTGGCCGGGATACGAGCAACCTTAGGGAAGATCGGGTACCCAACCCCGGTGGGAACTATGGTCGTATGCTGACAGGGAAGGGGGGGTTTGCTCCTCTCCGGAGGTGCAAATCTTATTGAGCGTCTGTTCTCCATGTCAGGATCGGCTCACAACAGCGTCTGTTCTCCATGTTAGGGGCGGCTGATCATCGTCCGAGTGCCAGCGAGGGACTCTAAGTGGAACTGTGCACCATGGTCCACAGGAAATAAGGAAGAATGGTCCTCCGGAAATTTAGGGGGTTTGGTGTCAGGCCCTGCAAGCCAGCCAAAAAAAAAACTCGCAACGAACAATCAACAAGAGAGTACGGACCGAAACAATCGGTGAAGACCACTGCGACAAAAAGGGACTAGCGATTGAAAATTCGGTTCGTGGAACTGCAAATCTATCAACTTCATCGAGAGTACACGCATACTCGCCGATGTGCTCAAGGACCGTGGATTCGGCATCGTAGCGCTGCAGGAGGTTTGTTGGAAGGGATCAATGGTGCGAACGTAATCATACCATCTACCAGAGCTGCGGCAACACACACGAGCTGGGAACAGTGATGGGCGGCATGCAAAGGCGCGTGATCGGGTGGTGGCCGATCAATGAAAGAATGTGCAGGTTGAGGATCAAAGGCCGGTTCTTCAACTTCAGCATAATCAACGTCCATAGCCCACACTCCGGAAGCACTGATGATGATAAGGACGCATTCTACGCGCAGCTGGAACGTGAGTACGACAGCTGCCCAAGCCACGACGTTAAAATCATCATAGGAGATTTGAACGCTCAGGTTGGCCAAGAGGAGGAGTTTAGACCGACTATTGAGAAGTTCAGCGCCCACTAGCTGACGAACGAAAACGGCATACGACTAATTGATTTCGTCGTCCCCAAGAATATGGCCATCCGCAGCACCTAATTCTAACACAGCCTTCCGTATCGGTACACCTGGAGATCACCACTGCAGACAGAATCACAAATCGACCACGTTCTGATTGATGGACGGCACTTCTCCGACATTATCGACGTCAGGACATATCGTGGCGCTAACATCGACTCTGACCACTATCTGGTGATGGTTAAACTGCGTCCAAAACTATCCGTCATCAACAATGTTCGGTACCGACGACCGCCGCGGTACGACCTAGAGCGACTGAAGCAACCTGATGCCGCCACTGCATACGCGCAGCATCTCGAGGCAGCGTTGCCGGAAGAGGGTGAGCTAGATGGGGCCCCTCTTGAGGACTGCTGGAATACAGTCAAAGCAGCCATTAACGACGCAGCGGAGAACAACGTCGGGTATATGGGTCGAAGTCGACGGAACGATTGGTTCGACGAAGAGTGCAGACAGATTCTGGAGGAGAAGGACGCAGCGCGGGTGGTCGCGCTGCAGCAAGGTACCCGGCAAAACGTGGAACGTTATAGACGGAAGCGGAAACAGCAGACTCGCCTTCTTCAGGAGAAGAAACGCCGCCTGGAAGAAGCGGAGTGCGAGGTGATGGAACAGCTATGCCGTTCTCAAGAAACACGCAACTTCTACCAGAAGCTCAACGCATCCCGCAAAGGCTTCGTGCCGCGAGCCGAAATGTGCCGGGATAAGGAGGGGAGCATCTTGACGGACGAACGTGTGGTGATCGAAAGGTGGAAGCAGCACTACGAGGAACATCTGAATGGCGCTGAGAGTACAGGCAGTGAAAGTCAAGGCAGCGGAGGAGATGACTACGTCAGTTCAGCGGACGATGGAAGCCAACCAGCCCCCACCTTGAGGGAAGTTAAGGATGCCATTCAACAGCTAAAGACCAATAAAGCAGCTGGTAAGGATGGTATCGGAGCTGAGCTCATCAAGATGGGCCCGAAAAGCTGGCCACTTGCCTGCACAAACTGATAGTCAGAATCTGGGAAACTGAACAGCTACCAGAGGAGTGGAAGGGAGGGGTCATATGCCCCATCTACAAGAAAGGCGATAATATGGAGTGTGAGAACTTTCGAGCGATCATCATCCTAAATACCGCCCACAAAAGTGGTATCCCAGATCATCTTTCTTCGTCTGTCACCAATAGTGAATGGGTTCTTGGAAAGTTATCAAGCCGGCCTCGTTGACGGCCACTCGACAACGGACCAGATCTTAACTGTACAGCAAATCCTCCAAAAATGCCATGAATACCAGATCTCAACGCACCATCTGTTCGTTGATTTCAAGGCGGCATACGACAGTATAGACCGCGTAGAGCTATGGAAAATTATGGACGAGAACAGCTTCCTGGGAAGCTTACCAGACTGATCAAAGCAACGGTGGATGGTGTGCAAAACTGTGTGAAGATTTCGGGCGAACACTCCAGTTCGTTCGAATCGCGCCGGGGACTAAGACAAGGTGATGGACTTTCGTGCCTGTTGTTCAACATTGCGCTAGAAGGTGTCATGCGGAGAGCCGGGTGTAACAGCCGGGGTACAATTTTCAACAAATCCAGTCAATTTATTTGCTTCGCGGATGACATGGACATTGTCGGCCGAACATTTGCAAAGGTGGCAGAACTGTACACCCGCCTCAAACGTGAAGCAACAAAAGCTGGACTGGTGGTGAATGCGTCAAAGACAAAGTATATGCTTGTGGGCGGAACCGAGCGCGACAGGGCCCGCCTGGGAAGCAGTGTTACGACAGACGGGGATACCTTCGAGGTGGTCGAGGAATTCGTTTACCTCGGATCCTTGCTAACGGCTGACAACAACGTTAGTCGTGAAATACGAAGGCGCATCATCTGTGGAAGTCGGGCCTACTACGGGCTCCAGAAGAAACTGCGGTCGAAAAAGATTCGCCACCGCACCAAATGTGTCATGTACAAGACGCTTATAAGACCGGTTGTCCTCTACGGACATGAAACATGGACAATGCTCGAGGAGGACTTGCAAGCACTTGGAGTATTCGAGAGACGGGTGCTTAGGACCATCTTTGGCGGCGTGCAAGAAGACGGTGTGTGGCGGCGAAGAATGAACCATGAGCTCGCCCAGCTCTACGGCGAACCCAGTATCCAGAAGGTAGCTAAAGCCGGAAGGGTACGATGGGCAGGACATGTTGCAAGAATGCCGGACAGCAACCCTGCAAAGATGGTGTTCGCTTCCGATCCGGCAGGTACGAGACGGCGTGGAGCGCAGCGAGCGAGATGGGCAGATCAGGTGCAAAACGACTTGGCGAGCGTGGGGCGTATCCGAGGATGGAGAGATGCGGCCTCGAACCGTGTATTGTGGCGTCAAATTGTTGATTCAGTGTTATCTGTTTAGATGTAAACTAAATAAATGAATGAAATGAGATAGAAAAAGTTGTTGAAATTTACACGAAAATAATGCACATAAAGGGAATGCCAAAAAGAGCGTAATTTTAAACGATATTTTCGCTTGGATATATGCAATTTGTATTGCATTATGCAACTATTTATTCGATTAAGTGGTATAATGTTATACAAATTGCATACATTTAGGGTGAAGTTGATGGAAAAGATTCATGTATGCTCAGAATAGTGTAATTTTCCGCGTCTGTATTTTTTACGCGTTGATTAGTTTTCATTATTTTTTTCTGTGTATGCAAAATAGCCACCGCCACCTCACACTCCTGTACGTCCACCTTTGCCAGCGAGTCTGCTTTCTCATTGCCGTAGATTGAGCAGTGAGATGGGACCCAAACAAAGGTAATCTTGAATGATCTTTCGACCAAAACACGCATCTGCTCTCTTATGTTTGTAAGAAAGTAAGATGCGTCCTTAACAGGTTTCATCGACCGGAATGCCTCGATAGAACTAAGACTATCCGAGAAGATAAAATAATGGTCTACTGGCTGATTGGAAATTATCCCCAAAGCGAAGTTATTTGCTGATAGCATAGCAACATAAACCGAACACGGCTCCTGAAGTTTTCGAAAGGTGGTTGAAGTTACATTTAAGACACCGAAGCCAGTAGATCCGTTGATGCGAGAACCATCAGTGAAATGTCTGTTGTTGCAATTGACATGTTCACATTTTTCTGAAAAAGGTAGGGTATAAATATTTGTCGAAGACGATCGGGTATTCTTTGAATAGCCTGTTTCATGGATAGATCGTACTCAATGGACGAACTGTCGTTCGTGAAGGGAACTCGAGGTGGATTAATAATTAGCCGCCCTTGTTTATATTGATATTTATGGTTGAAAGTCGGACTTAGTTCTTAGTTCTGTGATCATTACTTTACTAATTTTAAACGTGTTTAGATTTGAAACAGTTTATCAATTTGTATATTGCACATAACTATTCAATGGCCAATACTCAACCGAATTTTGACAGTCGAGAACCGACTTTGAATGTGTCTGAAAGTGAGCTGACAAGTGAAGAAAGGTGGACGTCACCAAATAATTTCGATTATTTCACGCTCTGCTCGCAAGATATTGGCTAAGAAAGATTGCGACCGCTGAAGGATGCGTCCATGAGACACAAATGACCTCCTGGTAATGAAGTCTCTTAAATTATCTATTTTCATAATGATAATGGAATATCAGAGACCTATTGCAACCAAATGAACAAATACCTCGTTAAATGCAATTAACCAGCCACACAATCATAATCAGCTAAGATAATAAACCAATTTGAATAGCTGATGAGACATAACCCCACACGGTTGCACATAATCTATTCCTCCTTCCCATTCATCATCGAATTATGATCATCACGGTGTCTTACCAGACTGAACCTCCCTACCCTGCTGATCACGTTGAGCAGTTGATGGTCGACGTCGTCGACTAGAGTACGATCACTCGAAACAAGTTACTTCACTTTCAACTGGGCTCTTCGCTCGTTTTTCATCACCACTCACTCTCTCGAGTGATTGTGCTTCTCTCACAGAGTTCTGCACGCTAAAACTATTTAATTAACCAAAATACCTAACAAGGCAGAAGTTTCGAAACAATGGCACGATGGGAAATTGATTTGGCGCCACTTTAGTGAGTTCCGCGAGCTGCTGTACTCACGCAGCACTTACGAGTTACGACGCACGGGAGCACACTCTTCACTGCACACGGCGCCGTTCCTTTCATCCTTCAACTCACCATCGCAAGAAGGCGGATGATGATCATTATCAGCGTGCTCGTGGTCGACTACGGGTCAAACTCCGCAAACAACGCTATTTAGGTATACCGAAAGAAAGGTATGTTGAATTTTTGTGTACAGCCAAATGCGCTATGAACGACAACGATGATTTTCGGAAAATTCACAACTTTCTTAACCTCTGTTTTAAAGCCGTTGTTTACGGTTCTTCGTGATTTCCATGCGGATCCCAATCATCGTTTTCCTTCATTCAACGGATGCCAACCGCCGTAGGTTGCCATGTCGCTGTGCTCACGTGCAGCCCCTCGGATCAATATGTACAAAATGGATGGGAAATGCTTGCGTTTGTTTGTTATTGCCTGGCAGTGTGGAAAATATGTCGGCTTGCTGGAGTCCCAAGCGATGGGTTAACCTCTCTGGCGCTCCGACTGACAGTTCGTGACTTTGCACACAAGATATGATAGATAACAGCATCACGAAGTGCACCACCGATGATGCGCACACTTGATTACGACATTATCGCCTGCTGCGCAGTTGAAGACGACAGCGCGTCAACGTATTGCTCGGTTTGTGCTCGGCAGTACAAGTGGAGCTTATCATAATCGATGTTGAATCAACCGTAAAGAAACAGATGTTTGTTTGAACTCTTAATTAGGAATTATCTCACCACATGCCAATGAGGGACGTCATCTGCCAGCGAAAAACACTTCCTTGTTCGAATACAAATATATTGATAAGACTGATGCTAATCATAGCAGTTAAGTAAGGCAGTTATTGCGGTAACACAAATTATAGTTTGGTAAAAACTGCACATTAAATTATAAGAGTAAATTAATCACCACGATGGGATCGATTGGTCGTTGATCATCGATTTTACTTTCGCCAAACGAGATACTCACATGTAAGTAAACATAAGAACACTAACCTTCATTAATAAGCCATCGAGATAGCGCTTAATGCGTTAACCTTCCGAGAAGCATCTCGGCGTCCTCCTACGGCAGTATTCGTCAATAATGCCACGATCGCAACGAAGAACCGGTCCATGTCGCCGGCTCTGCGCTGGTGTTGCTCTGCTGCTTTGTAGCTTCATGGTGCATGCTGCACCTTAAGCTACATATGCACTATAAGTAGATAAGTGTTTCTTGCGGTTACTGAGGAGAAATATTAATAACAGTGTCGTCAAGCGCCGAAGTAACGATCGTCGCTTCCTGATGCGATCGCGACCGGGGGGAAACCGGCCTGCAGCGAAATGGCCCCAGTAGGACGTGCTCCTGGTTCATCTTTCACGAGTTCGATTCCGATGTCCACGATCGATACCGGCTGGGCGATGGACTCGAACGAGAGGTAGTAGTATCTGTTGGGGAAAAACAGCGACGCAAAATCGAAGAAATGATTTAATAATTTTAAATTAGCATAGACGTAAGATCGTTCCGGTACTACGACGTAACGGATGAATATGTATTGATATATAAAGAGTGAATAGTCGGGGATGAAATGCGATTTATGGGACCATCAACAATGGGCCTGGTGTGGAATTGGGCTATCGCTCTCATAAACAGTCTGTAGGTCGGAGAACTAAATTATTTAAAAAGCGAATTCAACCATAAATGAATTCAACTTTTACAAATAATAAAAATAAATCATGGAAATTGAAATTCTCAAAACAGCACAGAGAAAAAAAGACATTGAGTTTTTCAAAATTGAATAAGGGTTGACAGGACTCCAATATGAGAAGACTCACATTTTTGACGTCTATATTTAAAAAAATTAAAACAAAATATCGAAAAATGCAGTTTTTTAAGATTTGCCTAATGCGAATGTTCGATTTTGGATCAAGATCAGGCCAATTCTTCAGACCGGTTTATACGCTTGTTCATATGTGCAGCACTTTTTAGTTTTTTTTTTCAATTTTAAAAATAGTTAGAGGCTTGAAAAAATAAGCGTTGCTCAGAGGAGAGTCTTATTGAAACTTCTTGAATACAATCCACCTCAACTCGATCTGCATGCTTATTGGAAAATTTCTAGAATCTAGGAATAACCGCACGGAAGTACTCACTATTTTTTATTTTGCTTCCTAAATACGACACATGTCTACACTTCATATGTTCCTTTCTTACACAAAGAACAAACATTATATTATCAAATATATTGAACTTGTTCTGAAAATTATTATTTTTCTTTAAAATAAAAGTAAAACTTTGGAATCTAATTATGTGTTTAATTTAATCATATTTTTCGTCGGGTCTGAATGTCAATGTAAGATGCCACTGAATAAAAAGTTTATAAACTTTTATTTTCAAAATACTCAATGTAAAAAATCAGTGACAGATTATACGAAAGGAAAAAATATGAATCAAAAATCTATAAAAAAATATGAAATATGTTGTGCAATAAATATTGTACTTAAATTTGATTGAGATTTAAATCTAAGCATAAATTTTGTAAAGATCGTGGTCAATGAAAACATTCTCTCTTATTCCTTTCCGGAAAAGATAGTGGACCTGATATTTTCCACAAAAGTTATGACTTGTCTGAAGATTATTTTTATGCGAAAATGTCCTCTGAGAAACATCAGTAAGAGTACTTTAAATATAAGATTTATCTACTTTTTATTTCTTATAGTACAATCTGACAGTTCTACAATTTATTTTTAAAAGTTAAAACTTTTAATTTTATAGAAGCGAGTTAACTATAAGCTCTGTATTAAAACAAAAAGTTTACGGACTTTTTTCTGAACATACAACTCTCTACGAAAAGAACCAAGCAACTTTTTGTTTTAACCAACGGTTTTTTCATTTTAATAATGGCCGTAGGCTTTGATTAGCCTGATAACTCTGTTACGGAGCCCTCTGATTTTTTCCCCAAAAAAAATCGGCGGTTAGTATTCATTCACGCTACGGAATTATTTGATGGAAGTGGTGAACTTTCGATAACGCAATGGTGTCCTCTGCTCGTTCGTATTGATGGCATCCTGGAGTCTCTCCAACTGTATTGACAGACGCAGGCTTTGGAACGTATTGTTGAAACTGTGAAAGGGGTAGGGTTGCGAACACCAAGTTGGATAGCAATTCGTAACGGGCACTGTTATCTTGTCTGCAGCTACTGACTTGATGTTTCTTCATAACCATAAGGAAGAGTCCGCTACGCACAGTACAGTAGGTGGATGGAATACCACACGACCGAGAAGACTGGAATTCACATGAGGACACCAGAATTCTTAGCTCCAGAGAGTTTTCAGGCGAATTGCAAACAATTCCATAACTAAAATGTCTATAACTTGAAATTGGGAATGAATTTCGCTTGTCCTTGCTGACAATCTCTTTGAAATTTATCAAGGAATGTTCCTAGAAAATTTCGTGGACCTATTATTCCCTAAATTTGAATTAAGCTCTAAATATTGAACATATTGTACAAATGAAATTTTTGCTTCTCAGTACCTCTCTCTAAAGATTTGAGGCATAAAGGGACCGAATTTATCAAAACTCTGACAATAGTTTTAAAATTTTTCAACGATCATTTGGGTGTAATAAAAAGTATATGTAACCGAATAGAAATTGGAAAGAAAGTCTTTTTACATCAAACAAGTTTTCCAATATCCATACAAAAAATTACCATTTATGGTGAGCAACCAGAAACAATTTTCCTCGTCGCGCACGGCAGGAAGAGCGTGACACAAAAAAGTAGCGCATTCACATTTGCAAACACGAAGTTACCAATTATATAAATTGAAATCAAAAATCAAAAGTTTAGGAATAGGTAAACCAACCAATCTCCTGCATACATCGCAAGCACAGACATCAAAATCAAGTAACTTGCAGGATTGGATTTAATCCTAAGATTTCATGCAGAGCGGACGCAGCGGAGCGCACACAGCAGCCCGAAGGCGCTGGTAGTCTTTTCGACGGAAAACCATCGCGTTAGTGGTAGTCGTCGACGTCGTTGCTGCAGATCATTCAACCTCAATTGACCAGCATTTTATGTGAATAAGGGGTGGATTACAAAAACAGGATCAGTTGCGATCCCCCGCCAACAGTGGTGATACAGAAAATGTATTCCAAATGATGGCGAAAGGTCATCGAGTGGCTGTCGGACAATAACAGCACGAAGTGAAATTTCAACGCAAGGTTCCGACAAGCGTTTGATAGGAGTTAGTTATCGGAAAAAGGTGCATTGAAGAAAGGCAAAAAAATACCATCCATTCGAACAAACTTATTGCATCATCTCCCTCCGACGCGCGCTTGTGATTGTGCTACCGAAGGGCAACTTTCAGTCCTCGCCAAACGATTTAAGTTTTGCAAGAAAACTCATCGCGGATCAACCTATTTTTGTATAAACCGTATGACCTGGGGCCCTCCTTAGCCGTGCGGTAAGACGCTGAGGGTGGCTAGGTTCGATTCCCGGCGCCGGTCTAGACAATTTTCGGTTTGGAAATTGTCTCGACTTCCCTGGGCATAAAAGTATAATCGTGTTAGCCTCATGATATACAGATGCAAAAATGGTAACATGGCTTAGAAACCTCGCGATTAATAACTGTGAAGTGTGAAAGTGTCCCAGTGGGGGATGTAATGACAATAAGAAGAAGAAGAAGAAGAAGAAGTATGACCCGGAAAAAGTCGATCTGCTCTAGTGTTTGAAAAGGTGCATTATTGAAAATTAAGAATCTTGTCGTGTAAACGAATAAATTTGAAAATATAACCCGAATAGTATCTTTGGCAATCTGGTGGGGTTCTTGTTCTTGCTTAAACATCTGATACAGGTGGTTTAACTCTTGGTAGGCATCACGAAAATTGGTACCGTTATCTGAATGAAACTGGTGTACAATTCCACGACGACTTATGAAACGCTGAAGCGCTGCGATGAATGCCTTGGACGACATATCAGAGACTAGCTCAAGATGCACGGCTCGAGTAACCATGCAGACAAATACCGCTACATATCCCTTCACAGCGACGACTCTACGAACACCCTGCTTGATTAAAAACGGCCCAGCGTAGTCTACGCCAGTAACAGAAAATGGTGGGGCAGGCGTCACTCGGCAAGATGGTAAATTACCCATGTACTGGTTCGTATCGATGGGCTTGACTCGAAAACACTTCACACAAGATCTGGTTACACTACGAACAGTATTGATTAACCAGAAATTCCGACGAATTACATGAATTAGACCATTGGCTGATAGGAGATGTTCTTCGCAGGGCGCGAATCAACCTTCGAACCATCGGGCTTTTACATGGAAGTATGATTTGATGGTTTGCACTGTACGGTAGTTAGAATGCTAAGCGCCTCCTCTGAGCATACCGTTCACTATGATCGGATCGAGTGAGCCTATTTTCGACAATGTTCACCTGACTCGACTCGTCTGATATCTTCACCAAGCCGTTGCTGGATCACTTCCTATAACCTCCAAGGCCAAACGAAGCTCTGGTACTGTAAGAGATTGGTTTTGTTCATACGTTCCTCTGAATTCCTTTTCTTACAGTTTTGACAGAACACAGCAACGCAATAACACGCTGCAGCTTTCTGAACGAACTGAATCTCGAAAACACTTCTAAGGGGTAAAGCCAGATGAAAACGCGACGTGCGATGCGACGCGACGCGACATTGCAATTTGACAGCCTGTTGATAATGATTGTTATTCTTTTACGTGAGTCGCGTTTACTCTGGCGGGCACCTAACTCTTCTTCTTCGATTGCAGATACCACCGCCAGAGTAACACGGAGTTCGGGAATGTCATCTTCAACTATTTCTTCTGGCGACTAGCTTTCGAATTGCACAACACGTAAAAACTCTGGTCCGTGCCACCACATCTCATTTTGTACTAATTCACTAGCTTAACCACGCGACACTATATCAGCCGGATTGAATTCGGATTACATATAACCACTCGAAAACATTGTCCTTTCTCAATTGCCGCGACACGATTACGAACACAACAGAAGATGCTCAGGAGATTTTCGCACAAGCCAGAACAATCTGACTATCGGACCAGAGAGCACAACACGATGAAACTGCATATCATTGACTGCACACCCTTGTTCACACCGCGACAGCAGGAGTGCTGCGCACAGTTCCAGACGCAGATAAGGTCATCACCTTTAAAGGAGCCACCTTTGACTTGCTGCAGAGCAGCTGTAGTTCTGCCGATTTTGCAGCACGCTACGAATGAAAATGCACGCTCATAGCAACCATAGAGCGTCGCAAATCCCGCAGTTCGAGCACACTGCTCCTTAGTTAGCACACGTCTCGGTATACGCACCTGGTTGGTCGCAAGCGAACATTTCAGCTCCATCCATTGTTGGCTAATTTCATCTTCGAGGATCGCCCAGCCCACCTTACTGCGCCACAGCTGCTGCATAAGTAGCTTAGCACGAACGATGACGGTGACAAAACCTGAAGGGTCATACAATTTAGCTATTTCAGACAAAATCGTTCGTTTCGTGTTGATCTGCTTTCATCATCGAGGTTTGGCGATGTGATAGAGAACAGAAATCATCACTCAGGTCCCACTATGCCTAGTACCTTGATGACGGTGTTGATTCCTTGCTCTTCCAGGATCTTGGGACTCTCCGTTCTGGTTTGAATACCTCAAGTAACTGCTTGGAATTTGAGCACCACTTATGGATCGGAAATTAGCACTAGCAAGTAAATCCTGCACCTGCTTCTGGCGTTCTTGCTGCTTCTAATGTGTTATCACCTGACAAAACGTCATCCACGTAAAAATCGTCCTTCACAGTAGACGCTCCTAGGGGAGTCGCAAGAAATGGAGCGCTCGCTGTGCCATATGTTATAGTAGTCAAATTATATACTTTTAACAGCTGCTCGGGGCTTTCTCTCCAAAAAATTCGTTGCAGTGGCTGGTGCATCGCAGCAACCATGATTTGGCGGTACATTTTGCTTATCTGCCGCTCTGCCGTAATTTGGAAAAGTGACGTATACGCCATTTTCCAAAAATGGTGTTAACAAGTACTACTCATTGAGCTCTTTAACAGAAAAATGGAAAACATGCATGTTGTAAAATGGCTGTTACGTCATTTTTCCAGATTACGGCAGTTATGTCAGCCGTGAAATTTGTGTATCCGAAATCGCAGTACAATATCAAGAATGTCATTTTGGACCGTGGACCTTAAGGACGTCGTTCAGAGACAAGCTGTGCTCCGAAGGCAGCTGATGCATCGAATACCACTCGACACTTTGTGGAGGAGCTATCGGACGGATGACGGCGTATGGCAGGTAGCACTTTTGAAGATGGGTGGATCCATTCCTTCATCAATTTGCTTATTGACCAAGACGTTCATATTCCTGATGAACTGCACGTACTGCTCCCAGAGCTCCGGATTCGACACAAACGATGTTCGAGGAGGTAGAATCTTTTCAAAGCGATCGATCTGCAGTCACTCACTGGGAGGCTTTTCTTTCAACGGAAGTTGAACAACGAATCGCCATCATTTGCGTTCATGCGTATGAAATGATTTTCACACTCGATCGCTTCGATGATATAGGTTCTTGATCAGCGATGTTCACGTCCCAGAAACGTTGAAGAGCGTCGTACACGTTTTCTACTGTAATTGTATGGAAATAGGATGGACCTTGCTAGGACATTTCTGCTGCAGTAATGAATGACCCAACCGAGATGGTATCAAGCTCCGGTAAATTTCGCAAGCTGGTACTGACTTGACTGATGATTTTGAAGAATAACTCATTGCCATCAGCATATCGATATCCTGCGGCACGTTAAAGTGAGAGATCCAGGTTGGAACCCGGGCGGAATGTACCAGTCGGTTACATCGATTTTGGAACTCGAAATCTGACCAGTTACCAGTTGGTACGGTAGTCACTATATCGTGATCGAAGGTTGACAACGGTTTTCTCCATACTGGTTGTCGTCCGGTTGTTGACGCCGGAAATCTTAACGCTGGTCGATAAAATCATCGCACCAATGCTTTCTGCCATTCTCTTAGTGATGAGGTTCACCTGTGACCCACAATCTAACAGGATCCAACAACAATGAGGATTACCTTGGTGATCAAAAACATGCACCACTGCTGTCAATAAGAGGACGGTTTTTCTGGTTGGAGTAGCTTGGATGGAATATGACGAGGTCGCGGTTTGAGAACTGGTTGATGTAGTTTCACTGGACGCACTGGCATGATTCTCATTCGGAATTGGCTTCTATGTTGATTCTGGTGAACCGGAGGATTCGGGCGTCTTGCTTTCGCAGGTTGGAATCAGTCTGCATCATCGTGAAGCTGAGGTGATGACGTTTGCGACACTTCAAACACTTTCTGTCTGATGGACAATCCTTCAGTCGATGACCTTTTCTCAGGCAATTGAAGCACATACCCAAGGATCGTACTCTTTCGATGCGCTGGATGACACTCAAACTTTTCAGCTGTTCGCACTGGAAGTTCTTGTGGGCCTCACCGCAGAAATCACTCTTCACTGGAACCATCACTGTTGCTATAGAAGCAGCTAGGCACTTGAATAGAATTTCGGATTGGATCTTGACTGCTCACTGGGTTTCACATTAAGGGACGGACACGGGAAGGCAATTTGCTGTCTCACAGTTCTCCAAAATGTTGCACTGTTGCTTGAGGAACATCAACATAGTTTCATACTGCGAAGATCCTCGCACGTGGTTGCTTCCACTTGCCTCCCTGTCACTGGATCAATGCTAGCAAACAAATAAACGACAATTAGCCGACATACCCAGAAGGTCTTGCTTCTAGGTAGCGAGGCTCCGATATGTCTTGAACAGTCATCAATCAACTGACGAAGATCACTGAAAGATTCTTTCGTCATTTTCTTGAGAGAAAGTAGTCCTTGGATGTGGGTATTAATGATTATGCGAGGATTTTAAAAACGCTCTGTGAGAATGTTCCACGCGTGGGTGTAATTGTTCTCGTTCATTGTCTTGGCGTCGAGGATCCCTGCTGCTGCTCCTACGAGTGCTTTGTCCAAGTGATACAACATGGAGTCAGTATCGTTGGACTTAGCCATCACGTCGAGGAACATCGTTTTGAATTTTGGCCAATTCTCGTACCGGCGTCGAATGTTGGTATCGGTGCCTTCGCGCTGTTGCTGAACGATGATTTGGAGGTTGCGAGGCGTGTATGCTGATAGGTTTCCTTCTTGGTTGCTTCATCAGCATCTCCTCGAATTCGCCGACCTGTAGTATTCCGTTCTAAGTCAGCATATGCCTGGTCGTGTTCTTCCATTTGTCATCTGGCAGCAGTTCAGCAAGCTTGTTGTGGAAATTGTTAAATTCTTCGTGGCAGCATCAACATTTTTGGCGTACCTTTCCGTTTTGATATGTACACGAGGACGTCAGCATCAATCAGAATCTTTCTATGCGTTTTATTTTTCTTTGGCCGGTACGCTGGCGACTCAGGACAGCAATCTTCCGGCTCACACATCCGTCGCATCTGCTGAACACTTCTTTTGTTTTCACCGTTTTCATTTCTTCATTCTCTATGCCCGTGCAGCTTTCCCGAGCAGGTTGCTTTCGGGCTGTGCACAAGCGACATTTGAAACACTTTCACTTCCAGTAACACCGAATTTACTTCTTCTTATCTTACTTGAATCTTTTAAGTTCACCAGTAACGCAGTCCACGTACATAGAGTCACTACCGGTTCCTGTTGTCCGGTTCGAAGGACCAATTTTCCATCCGCGGGAACGAGCAGGTGGACTGTAACACGTTATAATGGAGGCTGAGCTAGAAGGTAATGATCCTTCGCTGGACACTCTGCCTTAGCCGTGGCACTTTACAGCTATCTAAATTTCACCAAAGCTTAGGACTGTGGTACTGGGAATTCAATTAAGCACACATATATTTTACTTAAATATTATTTATTGGCTCTACATTCCAACTGGAACTTGGCCTGCTTTACAAATTAGTATTCTATTAGCCCACCACTGCATGAGTATGTATCTTGTGTGGTAAGTACAATGGATACACTATGCCCAGGGTATCGAGAATCGAACTCTGATCTCAGTTGGCAATCCTACGCTTATGCTCACAAGGCTATTGGAGACCATTGTTCCTTCACGTATTCCTTCGGATATTTCTCAACGAATTCCTCCTGATATTTCTTCAGAAATTCCTCCAAATACTTCTTTAGATATTCCTTAGGACATTTCACAAGGAATTTGTCCGTATATTCCTCCCGGAATTGCTCCGGATATTTCTCCAGGAACTCGTACGGATATTTGTCCAGGAATTCTTTCAGATATTCGTCCAGATATTCGAAATTTCGAAGCATTCTCGTCGATGTTGCGTAGAAAGAGAAATTAAAAAGGCATTAAGGAGAATTTCCCGTGAAGGGTAGCAGCTGTAGAGGCAACTGCTCATTGACATATGAGGATTTCACTAAGTATGGTAAAGTTTAGTAGTGTAGAGCGGCGTGAGCTTGGGCTTAAGCGTGCCCGTAGATAGCTGGGACGCGAGCAGCGTACGCAGCTGAAGACCCTTAACATTATTATTATTTGTTATTCAGAAGTGGCCGAAGTGGCCTGTGCGGTATATAAGAGTCTTCTCCATTCGGCTCGGTCCATGGCTACACGTCGCCAACCACGCAGTCTACGGAGGGTCCGCAAGTATCTTCCACCTGATCGATCCACCTTGCCCGCTGCGCACCTCGCCTTCTTGTGCCGTCGGATTGTTGTCGAGAACCATTTTCACCGGGTTACTGTCCGACATTCTACGTGCCCGGCCCACACCATCGTCCGATTTTCGCGGTGTGAACGATGGATGGTTCTCCCACAGCTGATGCAACTCGTGGTTCATTCGCCTCCTCCACCCGTCCGCCATCTGCACCCACCATAGATGGTACGCAGCACTTTCCTTTCGAAAACTCAACTCCATCCGCTGGCTCCCTCTTCAGTCTGATGTGAAGCTCCTCCATCTTCTGAAAGTTACGTGCCTAATATTATGTCGTTGGTCCCCGAACTCTATTCGATCGGAGCGTCTTGCGGAGTCAAAACGTACGATTTCCAGTCACTGTCGTCACAGATTTCTTTGCTGATGTCATTTCGGCGTCCAGTGAGCCCAAGTACACAAATTCTTCTACCACCTCGATTTCGTCACCACCGTGTAAACTCGCGTGTGGTAGCTCATTATCTTCTCTTGAACATCTTCCTATCATGTACTTCGTCTTCGACGTGTTGATGCTAGTCCGATCCGCTTGCTTCCTTTCCGGTCTGATATGGCTCCATCTTCTCAAGTTACGTGCCATAATATCTATGTCGTCGAGCAAGCCAAGCTGGATGGACTTTTGAAAAATGTACCACTCGTGTTAATCCTGCTCCATTGTTACCCTTCAAAGCGATGTTAGATAGCAACACGAAGACCATCACCTTGCCGTAAACCTCTGGACATTTCAAAGACTCAAATGCCCCTGAAACTCGAACTAGCCATCACCCGATCCATCGTCGCTTTGATCAACCTGTCAGTTTACCGGAAAACCGTGTTCGTGCATTACTGCCATAGTTGGTGCCCATTTCTGTATGGCCACGCTGACGTGACGAACACCCTAATCGTGGTGGGCGTTCCGCCCTAAAACTCGCCGTACTGCCCCGCAGAACTCCCTTCATTGGTGTTAGTCAACGGCATAAAATTTGGAGAAAGTACCTTGTGCGGCGGCTCAGCAATGTGATTGCGCTGGTGCTACAATCCAGCTTATCGCCCTTTTTTGCACTTAAACATTCCCCTCCCAAATCTTGGAAGACCCAGTGCAGCGCTCTGGATGCCTCACCACCGTGTTTAAATAGCTCTCCTGGTAGTTGTCAACCCCAGGGCTTGTTGTTCCAATCTCCTCCTGGATTTCCTGGAGATCCGGAGCCGGAAGAATTATTCCTGCGCGCTTCTTCCAGGTCCATCATACCGCCATCTCGTCTCCACATCGCCATTCAGGTGTTCTTCAGGTGCTGCCGCCTTTATACCTCACGCTCGTTGTAGAAGGTTCCCGTTATGTCCCACATATCGGCTGTGGCACTGGCCCTTACGTGAACGGTTAACTTCTAATAGAATTGTCGTTATTGGCGCGTACGAGTTGCTCCGTTCTTCACGGTCTCGATCTTCTGCTGGCGCTTTTCCTGGAAAATCGAGTTTTGTCTGTTCGCGCCGTTTATATCGTGCTTGTTCGCCCTCGTGCGGTGTTCAGCAATCGCCCATGCTGCATTCTTCTACATTCTTCACTAACTGCTCACATTCGCCGTCATACCAGTCGTTTGATCCAAGTGCAGCGGTTGCGGTGCACCAATGCAGTCGAATATCTCTCAGCCACTTCAAGAGAGCTGCGCCTGCTGCTCTTCCTTGGAAGTCCACTTCCAGCTGCTGCGCGTATTCTTGGGCTAGTCTCACTCTTGTGCCGCCCAATGTTAAGCCGCGTCCGACTTCGACTTTGTACACCGTCGAGATTTTACGCAGGCATACTGCAGAGGTAGTGGTCGGATTCAATATTCGCACTGCGGTAAGTGGGACGTTCTGATGTCGGAAAGAATTTACCGTCGATTAGAACGTGGTCGATTCGGTTTCCGTTTTCTTGGTTAGGTGATCTCCATGTGGCCTTGTGGATATTTTTGCGGGGAAAGAAGGTGCTTCGGACTACCATTCCGCGGGAGGCTGCGAAGTTTATGCATCGTTGGCCGTGTCATTCGTATCGGTGTGCAGATATCGGTCCGATGACCGGTCTATACATTTTCTCCTTCCTACCTGGCGTTCATGTCACCGATGACGATTTTACGTCCCGCAGTGGGCATCCATCGTATTCTGCTCCAGCTGTGCGTAGAACGCTTCTTTCTCGTCGTCGGGTCTCCCTTCTGTGGGCAGTGCACGTTGATGATCTATTGAAGAAACGCCTTTAATCCTCACGCACATCCTTGCATTGGCTGCCACCCAATCACGCGTTGGCATCTTACCCAGACTATGAAGCCGGTTCCCAGCTCGTTGGTGTGCTCAGCGTAGAAGGTAGCCGCTCGATGCCCGCTTTTCCCTTTCTGTCCTGTCCAGCAAATCTCCTGCAGCGCCACGACGTCGAAGTTGCGGGATGTAATTCATCGTATCTACTGTCGCAACCTGCGAAACCTAGCGACTTGCATTCCATGTTCCAAGCTTCCAATCGTATCCTTTGTCGTCGCCTGGGTCTTGCCGATTATATCGAGTCGCATTATCTCTTATATTGTTCGTAATATTGGTTTTCCAGGCGGCTTATTGGGCCGCGCAAACCTCCTGTCTCGCGGAGGGCCGTCGTTCAGGGCTGTTAGCGTCCACCTAACACCAGGACTTGGGCTTGGCGCTTTGGGCGGCACTGCCGCTTTGGGAGCCTACTTGCGGATAATGGCTTTTATAGAGGTTTAACAGGCCACTGTCAAACCCACCATCATCCTAGCAGCCACAATCTCGCAGATGGCCTGGGGAGGATCGTCGAGCCTTGGACATAGTCCATGCTGCCCCCTGCTGCTGCTGTCATTTTTTCAAATCAATGGTTTTTCTACACTATTCTGGGTCCCCAACAACTATGCAGAACTTGAGCCCGATTGGATGCTTCCTCGCATTCCGCATCGCGTTTGAAGTTGTATGAAAATTAGTATAGGAAAACGAAAACGTTTATTTTTGCATTTTTACTTCTACAGGCTTCTGTCCATCGTAAACCAAGGGGCTCATTGCCGTAAAGTATGACCCAAAGTATGCCGAAAAACTTTGCTGAAGAAGGTACGTTGCTGGAACGTCCACGAAAAAAAAGTAATAACGCTTCGAAGTTTAATTGTTCAAACCATATGCAAGAGATTTATTCTGCCAGCACTGCCAAACTACGTGGAGCAATAACTTAACTGACTGTTGTTTCAAAATTATTGATCTTATAGGGTTTTAAAGATAATAGGAGTTATTCGGAATCATTTTACAAAGCAAAAGATCCGACAAGAAGGAAGATGGGTTTTGCCCCCTGACAACCATAGGTTGTCCGATAGTGTAGCGAAACAGAGATTTCTTCTATGGTTTGAACAATAATTGATATCGTAATAACATTTTTGTAAACCTTCCAGCTATGTACCTTCTTCGACAAAGTCTTTCGGCATCTTTTAGACTATATGCTAACGTTTTAAGTCACGTGATTGATATAAAAAACTACAAATGCAAATGTAAAAAAGTACGTTTTCCCATTCCCGTTTTTGTCTACTCTCGATTTTGGCAACATTTTCTTCACGATTTTGGCAACAACCTCGGAACATTTTTAATAACTTTTTTTGAGCTAAAATCGTTTAATTAATATGAAATAGGATAAACAAAACTAAAAGTGAGTATCATCACAGATAACAGACATTGAGGCTGGCATCCGATACGATCCGGGACCGGGACCGTGTGCCACTCAAAGCGCACAAGCCCAGTCCTGGGGTGACATTGCGCATCTCGAATCGAATCACTCGATTCGTACTGCATTCGTTTCTAAAATTGCGGCATTATGTATTTCGTTCGACTTTATTCAGTCGCAGTACAAGATTTCGAATGGTGCTGTACTAGCTCAATCAGTATGTTCTGTCAAACGAAATGTTAACATAAGAGATAGCTGTCTCCGTGTTTATCATGCCGCCCGCTGGAGAGACAACCTTCAGCGCATTGCGATTGGTAACAAAGAAGAATAAAGTAATTTCATCTGTGTGCGGCATGTTTGCCTGTTGGAAGGCATCCTCCGAGGCAGAGATGGCGTTATTTTTAAAACAAGCAAATCGTGCTCGAGTGATCTAAAGCAATATTATTTATTGAGCAGTTGAAACCGATTAAAACATTAGCCGATACGACATGTTTTATAAATTGAGATATAGTTACGACACAAATTATAAGTTATAATATTATATGCAATTCTCGGCCGTACGAAAACCATTTTGTTTTGTTAAATGTCTTACCTGTGCATGGCTTTTCTAAAGCATTTGTTTGTTTGAGTTAGCTCTAATTGTAATCAAGTGTCGGTCTTCCACTGTCATTAGTCGTCTGAGTACACGCGACCGCGTAGCTAAATCAAACTCATCAAATCTTTAGCATTATTATATTTATTCGAGTTAATGCCCATATCCAATATTGAGCTAAATAATTTAAAGCTAAAAAAGGATTCGATAATAAATTACTTTGATATTTCCATGTGTTTTAGATTAGATGCACTTGGTCATCTCTTGCGTTTTTTATTTAGCTCAACTTTTTTTGTTTTTGTGTGTCTTTATTGAGAGACTTTCAGCCGAAGCTGGCTCGTCTCGGATTTAACTCAACTATTTTTACGTAGATTTTGGAATATATCGTTTTTACAGATTTTCCCCATAGATTTTTCACGCGGTTTATCGAAATTGTCAAAAGAAATACTTTAAATTGAAGTCGTTTTTAGGATTTTCAGGATAATGAATTGCATATTGTCTGGAAACTATAAAAGTAGGTATACTAATGACATTCTTTCCTTCAAGATTCAATAATGAAACATTTATACTCTCCTGTAGAAATAAAGCAAATATAATGAAAACTTTCAGCAAAAAATGACTCTCGAACACATTCGAAAGCTATAAAGGTGACGAGTGATTTTCATTCGACTTGAGTGTTTTTCAGTGTGCTATCGAGTCTCCATAATGCCAAAACATCTCGTTATTCTTGTACCTCCTCGAGCATACTCGACGATGAGTTGTTTTCGAGATCGAATCGAAAGCCGTAATGCCAAACATGTTCGACTCGATAGAATTACGTTCGAAGAGATGCACAATACTACCCTGGTGTCAGGTGGGATACAAACAGACCTGAAACGACGGCCCTCCGACGAGACAGGAAGTCGCGCAGCCCAATAAGCCTGGCAGCGCCTGTAGCTGTGTTGGCCGGTTTGGCCCCCACTACGAGCCATTACCAGGGGGCTAAATCCAGAATTCCGCTATAGATGATGACAAATTTTCAAAAAATTTACTGGTTCAAATTGATACAAATTTAACCTTTTATTACGATTCTCTCGGGGACACATACATAATCAATACATTTGACGTATTTCCGGAAGGCCCTGTTCCTTCAATAACTGATACAGGTTGTTACCGAATGGTATCACTTTGTGTATGGTGTTGGAATGCAGGGAAATAATTTGTCAAGTTAGTGTATAATCGTAATTTAAAAACGGGCAAAGTGGGTGACAAATGAATACGGTTATCAAAATATGTGCTCCAGAGTCTTCGATGAAGAAAGGAATAAAGCGTTCAGTCGAGGTACGAGGTACTAAGAACCTACAGCCAACTCGCATCTTTGAAGTTTGTTCCTATCCTCGTGAAACTCTGAATTTGATGATGGTATATCAGCCCATATAGTCAGTCTGATAGTTTGACGTTCGGGAACGAACTAAGTGGGAATCCAGCTACGTGCGTGTGTGGTGATTGCGCCTTTTCGACGCCTCTCACCAACTGTGAGTTATTCAGCCACGAACGCGCATCTTGCAAATCTCCTGTTGCTGGTAGTATTTCCGCGTGCTGGTACCTCCGGGCGAGGAATCACCATTTGGCTGGCCAACGTTTGGTTATTCGTTTCCGGGGTTTCAACTGGTATGCCCCAGTTCTGCGAGACGACTTCCGTGGACCAA
This sequence comes from Armigeres subalbatus, assembly GCF_024139115.2. Lineage (NCBI taxonomy): Eukaryota > Metazoa > Arthropoda > Insecta > Diptera > Culicidae > Armigeres > Armigeres subalbatus. The sequence goes on along the minus strand of NC_085139.1, from coordinate 256,596,328 downwards.
AGCTATCCAGTCGGCAGACGACTTCAGTGAGCGGTGCGTAGTGAAGAAGCCGATCGTCCCGAGCTTGTAGACCTGCCAAGTGAGAATCACCGGAGTTGCTAATATTTTGCCCAGAGGTGTCAGGACTTCTCGTATTCCTGAGGGTACTTTTTCGCCCGGACTGACGGCGGAACCTACGAGACGCATTTTGTCGACGAGTCCTGAAAACGACAACTATTATTCGTCAGCTTTTCTCACGTATCGATCTAACGCGCATGCGTATCGGCTTCTGTCAACGATGAAAATTCCGGAATTTACCTCAGCCATAAGATCGTCGAGAAGCACCACCCGTGGACGCCGCCGGGTCATTCGACGATCTGACCAACGACCATCAAGCTACGTCGCGCCAGTACCTAACGCCATCTGCGATGGTGCCACTGCAACTGCAGCCAAGCATTGCCCTGTATCTCATCGTCGCCCATACCGCTGAATAAACCATAAAGGTAAAGTGTTAAGAATAAAGTCCTTGGGACCTGGGAGAAAGGGAGGCATGTTGCGCCCACCGGAAGCTGCCGTTGGTCAGACCAGCAGCTAAGTGGTCTAAGCTGATCCCTTTCTTGGAACTCCCAGGGTCAAACATTCAATGTATCAGAACGTCGCATGCTCCCCTAATTTGGGAATGTCTTTTTCATATTTACTTGGTGGAAAAGAAAGTGGAAGAAAAAGGAAGGAACAAGAAAGGCAAATGGAAAGGGGCATGAAACAAGCTTCTAGGGAAGGAGCCCTAGATAAGGACTTCAATAAGCCAAAGGCGAAGCATCAAATCAATACATATAGTTTTTGTTCGATATTTGAAATGCAAACCGTTATCTAATAATAGATGTACGAAGTACGATAAAAGTTTGTGTGAATTTGAGATAAATTCGCTTCATGTCGATAAACTATGCGATCTGATCCAGTCTTATCTTTATAAACTGGAAAGCTTTTAGCAGGAAAAGAGTATTTGAAATGATGGTATGCTGAATATGAGAATAATGCTCAAAGGGATTTCAGTAACGATGGCTAAATCAGATTAGGGAGGGAGGAAGTCAGTAACTGACTTTCTTTAAAGTAGAAATTTATTGGTTCATCCAAACAAACAGTGCCCAAACTCCGTCAGACCCACTCCAAAAACTCATATACCTTGATCTGAATAGGGCCCGTTGGTTATTCTGATCAATTTCGAGATGGGTTATTATACTCCAAATTGTTTTGTTCTTCACAAAAACAAAAGTTGTGACATTCTTTAATCATTTTGTATCAAATCTCGCATACAAACCACTCAAGAATGTTATACATGGTACGTCAACTCATTGCATTAAATCGGTTTATTTGGTTTCGACCACACATCTAATACGACTTGGACCAATCCTATTCTCACAATCAACCAGTTCACTCCAAAGTTGAAGTTTTGAAAGATCAGTAGTTTTTGCAAACAAGCCACTCGAAATTGAATTTTCGTCATCAGAAAGGGCTAATGGCGATTCCGATGGTCATCCACTTCATATAAGGTTATGGCCGTAACTTCTAG